>NW_026535805.1:3472500-3592500 GCF_028551555.1 Melozone crissalis
TCCACCAAATCACTCTGCCATTCATCATGTTTGTTTAAGATACCGTATAACTTTTCATCCATCTGCTTTTAAAAATATGCACATGTCATACCAATTCAAGAGAGCAGCCTGACAGCTGATTGGTTATTTCCATGTTCAGATAAGTTGTGTTTAATTCTAGACCTTTTTTTTCCTAATGGGGCCAGATCATCTTAAATAATTTGCAGAAGATTTAAAGTTGCTGTGGGATTTCTTTGGAATGGAGAATGTTTGTTGCCTTACAGTAAAAACAAAATACTGTAAAACAAAATACTTCAGCGAAGGACACGTTTAGTGAATAAAAGCAAGAGAGAATATTTTAGCTGTGATGTGTCTACATTCTGACTTTTGACTTAATTCTGACTTTTGATTCCAACATGAATGTTTTGTAATGCATAGCCTGTTCTTTCATTGCTGTTTATTTCTGTTACTGCTGATACTTCTTTTTATTTTAAGATGATGGCTTGGCAAGGTGTTGGTATATAGTGTGTTCCTGTTAACATTATCAATAACCAAATTGAAAGTCAAGCAAATACTATCACAAACTGATGGAAAAGCTCACTGCAAGTGTGAAGTGTAATTCAGCAGGAGGTAGTTTGGATTGTCTGATAGTGGAGGGTACTTATAATGGATTTTTCCACAGTTTGGCCATGATTTAACAATGTATTCAAGGGAAGTACCTGTATCAATTGGCTTTCATTTTTTAATTCAACTCTTCATTTTTTCTGAAAACCTTTCTCTGTGAATGTGCTTGTTGAAAAGCTGGAAGGAGCTTTATTTGGGCTGCTTTGCCATTCTGTTCCGTATAGGTATGTTGTAGTTTTCCAGAAAAGTATTTGTTTCTAGCAAACAGCATATGGAGATCAAACAGGACTTCAGGAATTGAGGGCTCTGTCCCAGTTCTGCAGTGCTCAGGCTTTGGGCTCAATACAATGTAATGAAATGTTGCCTTGCCTCAAGTCACTTAAGGCCCAGTACTTTAAGGCTTGGGAGGAGCCTTAAAGAGAATTTGGTTTGCAATTGGTTGTTCCAAGCCATAAAATACTAATGCTACCAGAGCACAAGCAGCTTTTCCCTCTTCCAAAGTAGTTAAAGTTCTTGTTATCTGATACACTCCCAGTTCTCAGAGGACTAGAGAGGAAAGAAAGGTGACAGTCAGGCTTATTTCCCTCAAATAGTTTCCTCATTCATTCCTATTTATTCCCAGGTTTGTTCAGATAGAATACAGCGTCATTTTAAATTGCATCTGAGTGAGTGTCTGAAATTAAGTTCTAGGACAGGAAGAATCAGGTACTACCTCTTTCCAGAGGAGAGATTTGGAGGAAATTCTTATCTTCCTGCCTCTTTCAGATGACTGCATTAGCACAAAATTAATCCAAATCTGTGGTCCCCAAGATGTTGTGATGCATTTGAATGTGAGTTTGACCTAAAGAGAATCCTTAATTAACTGTATGTCCTTAGGGAGTTTCATAACATGAAGTTGCAGAGTTATACTCAGAACTCTGTTGCTTATGAATGTAGAAATCAATGTGTGTTATTTTCAGTTTGGGGTTGTTTCTTGAGGGCTTTTTTAATACTTATCATAACTTCTTTTGATGACACATCATCAAAGCTCCATACTTTTCAGCAAGATAGTTAATCAGCTATTTTTGTAAAGAAAAGAAAAACTATCTGCTTACTCTGCTTCTTTAGGGATGGTGTACCAGGAAGGTTCTTTGCAGCCCATTCATTCTCTTGGCAAAGTGGAGAAATCTAACAGCAGAATGCAGCATAAACAAGTAGACTTTTGCATGTATGCATCAGAATGTTGCCCATCAAACCTTTTTTAGTTTAATATTTACTATATATATGATTAAATAGAGTAAAACTCAGACCATCCATTCATTTAACTTCTATAAGAAAGTTCCTCTTACAGTCTTGAACTTGGCACAGTGTACCCAATACTTTCAGTAACCTTTCCAAACAGAAGTCAAAAAACTAGTGTTAAGATTCAACCTAGAGCAAAAGGCAATGACTAGGGGACTGCACCACCTGCAGATGGCAACAGAAGTGGGAAAAGGAATGCTGAAGCCCCTTGAAATTCCTAGCCTGTCTTGTGCTGAAGGCTTGAGAATTAGGAACACAAGTAATTACAAAATGCTTACCAACTTCTGCACCAGAAAGATAAGCTCCACACTCTCACTGTGAATGTGGGACCCCTTAGCTGCTTTTCCAAGCCAGCTCTTAAGGAGATTTTTCATATTTCATCCCCTTCCTCTCTCATTTTGTTTGTCTTTTTAGTTCTAGCTACAGACCTACAACACTACTCCTAAAGACATACAAGGGGGAAACAAAGAGAATGCATAACTCATTTTCAAATAGCCATATTTAATCTGTTTACCAGAGCAGGAGTTTTGGGGTATTTTGCCTTGGAATTGTATGGCATTTAAATTTTGATCTGCCTGGCTAGAAAACTCACGGTTTTGCATGCGCTTCAGGATGATTATTGAGTAGAGTTTAGTCAGGCTTCAGTAGGTTTTGAGCAGCTTCACAATGCACCATCTAATAATATAATTCCTGTCAGTATCAGGTATGCTGTTCTTTTCCTTATACAGGTGTCTCTGAGGAAGGCAAAATTAAAGTCACTCTCTAATTCCTACATATGACCATTTCTTTGGTGAAGACTCTAGCATCAGACCACAGATGGTGTTTTGATTGATCTTCTGCATCACTGTATTCCCATAGTTATGTTTTTTGTCACATGTACATTGTCTGTCTTGTACTTTGTAATTTATTTGGTTTCATGTGATAAAGCTGACACATGGGGCTGAACCCCATTTTTGTGAAGAATGTATTATCAGTTTTTAACAGGCAGAAATTCCTAGTCACTGCCTATAGCAGAATTGGCTCCAAGACTGTTTCTACTCCCTTGGAATAGTCTAGGGAATAATAGCAATCTTCTAGAGATGGCTCTGGTAAACAGTATTGAGTAAAAGGGAATTTGCTAATCAGTTTTCCTACAAAAACAGTCTTTTAGTTAATGAATGTCTTCCAGTGTTTTAACCCACATGAAGACTACATTGACTGTGCTTAGGTATCTATGGTAACTGCTAAATGCAAAAAAACAATTTATGGCATTAAACACAATATGATTAATGTCAATGACTTAACCCAAACAAGATATATACAATCTGGCTCGAGCTTCCACAGATAAAAAAATTGAGTTTGAATATTTCTATGCGTTGGCTTTAAACAAATAAGCCTCTCTTTAGAGACCAATATAAACACCATCTCTTTTCTCCGGCAGAGAAAACGTGATGAAAACTGGGATTTGAGAAGATTTTTTAAAAGTTTTTCTTTGCACTTTATAGGGGGAATCAAATTATATTTTGACTATGTAAGTTTCTAGTGTGATATCAGAAGGATCATTATGATTGGTTGTCCTTTTATAGGGAAAATGGTGTGCACTTGATGTGGCTGTTTGTGTAACTCCTCATGTTTTCTGCCCTAAATAGTCTAGAGGGAGGTAATTTATAAGTAAGTACAACAAACAGTCACCTGAGTAATTCTGTGGTTCTTTCAATCTACAAGTGCATCGCTTATGATGCCTCATGAAAGGTGACTGGAAAAACCAAAAGAATGTCGTATGTCAGACAAAAATCCTAGATCAAGTTTAGAGCTTCATTCCTTCCAAAGTATTACAACTAACTGTAATGGCATTTGACAGTATTGACTTTTTTTATATGACTTCTTTCGGCTAACTCAGCATTCTGAAAAAATAAATAGTGTTCTCCCTCTGTGATTGAAAGGGTTAAATAGTACCAATTCATTACCACTCACAAAAGGATTTATTTTCTTCTCATAAATCAGTTTTATTCCACATTTTTATTATTCCCTTGGGTCAGCTGCTCCAATTGAAATCAATACAAGTGCAAGTGACACAATCAATCTAGATATTTGATTATGGATTTGAGACTCCAAGTTCTGCTCTGTGTGTTTAGCTAGTCTCCTTCTGATAGTGTCCCTGGAGAATGGAAAATTCTTATTGGCATCCATGAATTATGGGCATAGATTCAGAAACCAGATACTGTGATAATCTCCATTTATGTACTGCTGCAGCTAGAGAAAGAATGTTCTAACAATGGAGAAGCAAACTTGATGGTTTAAAAGCTAACTCGTTTTGATTCTTTTTTACTGTATAAAGTCCCTCATGAAATAAACTTGATAAAGTCTCATAATTTGTCTATAAAACCCCTCAAACAAAATGGATGAAATCAGTAACTATATGCTCTGTCGTTAGTTTAAGATTGCAAGTGCAGCAAATGCTTTTGATCTTTGACATCTCATGTCGAATGTGATGTTTTCCTACTTGGATTACTTAGCTGTGCTAGAACACTTCCTCCTGTTTGTACCAGGATAGCAGTGCTTAGACACTGGAAACCTTTTTGATTTCCAGATAAACTGGTTGTACTCATAGAATGTTTTCCAGAGTTTGGTTTAGGTCATGAGCTGCATTCTCACCGTGTGTCTCTAAAACACCCTGTTACAGTGTGCAGTGTAGGGGTTCCAGGACTGATGCCTCTTGGTGCAATTGCAGAAGAATGGAGTTAAAGTAGAGATGAATACAATTACAGCAGAGATTTAACACTATACTGAACACACTGTTATAAGCACACTGTAAGATCTAAATGAGACTGACTCAGCTGCAAGACTCATTAGATGTTTCTGTGTTTATGAGAGAGTAATGAGAAAAACTAAAACAGTAATTAAAATCAAAAAGGTTTCTTCTTGGCAGCTTCATCAAAAATTACAGAGGTTTTTTAGTCCAAAGCCTCATGGCACTGAGCTGAAAGCTCCAAAGGGTAGATGAGACCACACACTGAAGATTCATTCATTCCTGCCTGCCACCATGACAAAGCCTAATCTCAGCTGCAGTCATTAGCCATCCATGGGGTCTGTGCTAACTTTCTTGTATGAGCTCTCACATCAAGTTGTGGGCTTTATTCATATTTAAGTCTGTAGAATTAATGAGCACATAAATGCACATTACTTAGTGTTTGTAACACTAATAATCACTTATTTCTACTGACAGGAACATGCTTTCATCATAATGATTACCCCTGCTTTGCCTTAGGGTTCTTGAAGTGCTCTGAAAATTTTCATAGAATCATATAACAGCTGAGGTCAGAGAGCACCTCTAGGGAACAACCAGTTCAAGCTCTCTTCTCCAAGCAGGGTTACTTGGAGCACATTGCCCAGGAGAGTGTCCAGCTGGCTTTTGAGCATCACCAAAGTTGGAGAATCTGAGCAACTTCTTCCAGTGTTTGACCAATGTCATAGTAAAACAAGGATTTTTTTATAGGTTTAAAGAGAATTTCTTGTATTTTCTGTATGTTCTCATTTGGTTTTTTTCTGCTGCTGTACATTGCTAAGAAATGTTTGGCTACTTTACACATTTTTAAGATCCTTCCTCCTCTTCTTGAGGCTAAAAATCCTCAGTTCTCTCAAATCCTCTTTGTGTGGCATATTCTTCAAGGCTTTAATTATCTTTGCATGGACTCCACTCCAGTAAGTCCAGATCTGTGTTATGCTGGGGATCCTGGAGCAGGATGAATTCTCCAGATGTGTGTCACCAGGCTGAATAGAGAGGAGAAATCCCCTTCCAATGTCAGTCAGACAGTGTACACATTCTCTATGTCTCAAGACAATCTAAGATAGCTCTACCAAATCTGAGTCTGTAAGAAGCCTCTTTGAGTGGTGACTTGAATACCAGTCAGAAACTAATTGTCAGAAACTGGGTCTTCTATGTTTCATATTTCTGCTGCATATGCCAACAGAGATTTTGATCTTGTTCTTCAAATATTTTCCATTTTTCAGTTTTAAAACTAAAGACTTCTTTTAATTCCCAGGGGAAAAGGAAAAAGATAAAATTTTTCAATGCAGATAATGTGAAACTCTTCTTATTTACAGGAAAATTAATATTTTGGATTCATAATTTTTCCAGTTTCCCACAGCTCTTTTAAATTCCCCATTTTTACTCATTCAGCAACTCTCCTAACCCATGAGAGTGAAGTTTTTGTGTGTTAAGAGAGTCTTTTAAGTTTTGAACTCAGTTTGATGGACTGTGACTCTGATATGTCCATAGGAACAATACATCTGTCAGCTCAGGGGAAGGGGAACAAGACAGTAGTGGTTCAAGACATTGAGGCAAAAAATCAACAGTGTGCCCATCTGGAAAAAAGAAAGAAAAAAGCAAACAAAAAAACCTCCTCCAAAACAGAATGCCAAAACATAAAAAACCAACCCAGTCTCAAAACATAAAATGCCCCAAATAGTTTGTTGAAAAGGTAGGTATGGCATCAAAGCCAAACTGCTTCACAAGTCAATGTAACGATTGAGATGACAATTTGACAATAGTTCATTATTACAGTTCTTAAGAAAAGAGAGTTGCCAATAATGCCTGGGAAGTATTTTAGCTGGTTTTCTGCTGGGCTAATCAAACTAATGGAAAGTGATATTTTTTTATTCTAAATACTCCATTTGAAACAATGAGAAAGGAAGAGAGGTAGAAAAGAAAAGTCTTAGCTGGGAGGAAAGTAGCTTTTGTGGTAGTTAATGAGGCTGAAGAACAGGCAAAACTAACAGGCAAAAGAACACAAAGAAGTGTGCATATTCACAGAAATTCCCACCAAAGATGTGGTGTCAAAGAAACACAAATTAGCTGTGTCTCAAATAGGGACAGAAACTGGTGACAATGAGGATGAGCTCAGAGGAAAAAGGCCGCAAAAATGAGTTCTTGTTTCATTTATATTTTGCTATTCTAATCTTATTAAATTTTTCTGTGACCCAAGGTACAAGGCTTAAACTCTGTATGCTTACAGTAATATAAAGCAGGCATAAAACCAACTGTGTTTGTGATAGTTAACAAAGTAATCTTTGTATAGATCCTCACAAGAACTGTTTCTTGAGCTGGATTTTTGCTACTTTAGTCTTTGACTAGTCTTCTACAGTGGTAATAGTTCTGCTTCTGTCTGCTTGAATATTGTGGGGACACATGTTCTGTAATTTAAAAGAGGTTATCAGGACATAATGGAGCTATATCTAAAGTATGGATTGTTGTTAATCACAAATGCAGTGATATTAATAGAGTTACTTGGTATTTGCCCACACTTGTGAAATATGTGTCTTTCTCTGTTTAATGCATAAAAAGGTAACATCTAAATTTATTACCTTTTCCCTTAAAAACATAAATTTTGATCCTGATGGAAAGAGTACCTTTAAACGTGCCCAGATTTGGGGGGAAAATTTCTTAAAGGTAAGATGAATGTGTTTAGTTTGTATTATTTCTTTGCCATGAGAATGGTTTCATGTTGAACCATTTCCTGCGCTCCTCACAACCTTTGTCACATGAATAAGATGTCAGGATGCTAATGACTAATATACAGTATTCTGTGTCTGCTGATGCTATACTGTACTGCTGTGACCTTTGCAATATTATGTATTCTGATTGGCTGTGCATTTCACCTCTTCCCCATGAGTTAATAAGGCTGTAAAAAGGAGAGAACTTGAAATCGCCAGCCAGTCAAATTACAGAATATTGAAAAGGTCAGAGCAGCACAGCACACAGAAAAAAATTATGGAATATATGAGGCATTAAAATTCTTGTGACAATGATTATAACAAGAATGGAAAAGGATACCCATTTATGTTATTTCAATCTAGTGAACCCCATAGGATGACAGACCCAGGACAGCAGTAATTTACACACCACTGCTTCACAGGAGCTTAATTCACCTATTTACAGGGGTGCTCAGTAACAGGAATGCACATCTGCTTGGGAGTCCCCTGCAGAGTGTCCACTCAAAACCATCCTGAACCTTCAAGTACAGATACTCAACAGCTAGAGTGCTCTATGAAACTTAGCACTTTTAAACAGTGATTTTGAATGCAATATATGTATTTGTGTGTCTTTGTTTCAACTATACATCACTTTTAAGCATATTTATGGATATTCTTTAGCCCTCATTTCTTTATATGAATCTTTTCCAGAAAAACGGACATACTTTGATCTGGTATTAACTGGAAACAGCAGAAGTATTTCTCAATTAGCCCTAGGCAACAAAGTCCTGCAGATAATTTTGGGGAGTTATGGAGAACTGAGCAGGAAGGCTAGTAAAAGAACAAAACCATAACTATGTAAAAATATGGAAAGAGTAAGGAGTTTGGAGAAGCCCTTCATGTCTGCAAAGGATTTAGGTTTTCTTAGGAGGTTATAGAGAATAGAATCTCTTTGCCCTCTCTTGTCAGGATTTATCTTTTTGTGCAGGTGTTTGCCTGCCTTAAGCATTCTTGGTTGTGGTGGGCCATTCATGGGTGTGTAGGAGTTTGTTTTCTGCCCATTTAGGTTGTTCATGTTAACAGAATTGTGGGGGAATCTTGCTTGTTGGGGTGCTGGTGTCGGTTCCTGGCAGGAATTACAAGGCAGAAATGAGGAGGTGTTCTGGTAGGAACCACTTGTCTGAAGTAGAACAATGTCTCTTAGGTCTCCACACTGTCTGAGGTCACTGCTGTTTGGATCTGCAATGGACTCGTGGGCAGCATGGAGAGAAAAACACCCAGGAAAACTGGACAAAGGGAGGCCTCATCCCCTTATACTCACAAATTGGGTCCACAGTGAGGCAGTCTGGGCAGGAATGGCATGGAATGATATGACAGGGTTATCTCTGTATCGCTTTCTGTCAGGCTGAACCTGTGTGTCTGCATTTTCCAGCCCACTGAAAGCACAGTTTAGGCAGTGAGAAGTGGCAAAGCTCCATATTGCAAGTCAGCCACAGCAAGACCTGCATTTTAAAAATGTTCTTCTAATATTTTATTTGCCAGCAGCAGTAACTTCCTTACTGCTGGGAATTGGGATAAAACACCTTTCGTCTGTATAAAATTTGGGCTAGGAAACTTGCAAGTACTCTGTAGCTTTTTATTAGAAGCAATGAAAAATTTTGAGCTGCTATGTTGTCTATCTCATTGTAAATTTGCAAGTTCATTTTTGAGCTGAATAAAATGGTTATGTAATTACATACTTCTCCTAATTATTGGGTAATTATATACTTCTTATAATTGCCAAGTAATCACTCTGCTATAACTAGAATTTAATGTTACAACTAATTGTATAATTACTGTATATTAATGTTGTTATCCAGGCAACTTGGAATAGAGTGTTATCCTTTTAATTCATTTCCTGTTACTCAAAACTGTATTTTTAAAATATAGTATAGTTAGCCATTGGAAGAAAGATTAAAAATAGAATAAAAGTATCAGCAGAGGAACTACACAGTTTCCTACCAGGCTAAAGTGGATGAAATTAAAATATTAACAAGCTAAATCTATACTGTTGATAGGAAAATTTTAATTTTCACATGAATATATAAATTGCTGTTAGACAATTTATGCTTGAGGTTTGACTCTATCCTATGTGCTGATCTGTTAACACTGTATTTTTTAACTTCCCAGACGTTGGAGGTGCAACATTTGAAAATGTGCCTCTTTTTTTCCATAGCAAACTGAGTCCTTAAATGTTTAATGTCACTAGGATCTTAAGGATGTGTATTTCAAATATTGTTGCACAATCTTCACAAATAATAAATCACAAACATTGCAAAAACTGTGATAGATAATAGGAGAAATGTGCATTGTTGGACTGTATCTTCTCCCAAATCACAGGAACAGTTTCCCAAAGGTGCGGAAGGAGGGTTTGATACACTATTTAAAAGCTGAGATCAAGTAATGCAGATGTATTTTTCTAGTTCTGGTTGAGTAGCCCAAGTACATAAGAGTAATCTCTGACAAAATAACTTTGCTTCTGCAGCATTCTATAAGTGGAATGTGTAAAATGTGGTTGTTCTTACATGTAAAGAAGCTTTACTTCCATTGCTGTACCTAAAACAGGATAAACTCTCTCAGGTAAAGTTCAGTGAAATCCAAAATGAATCCATCAAGCTTCATGAAGTCGTTCTACCTTCATGCTACCATAGTCTGTCTGGGTGGTCTGGTGCTAAGGTAGGGTCCAATCCAGGTAGAACTTGAGCAATGAGGAACTAGGCTGCAAGGCAGATTTATAAAAAAGAGTTTTGCAAATCTGTCCCCTTCCCCAAAACCTCAAAAAATAAGCTTTTTGGATGTTACAAATAGAATAACTGAAAATACCAGTGTTGTTCATAAACACCAAAATAAAGGAAGGGCTTGGATTTGTACCATAAGTGAATCAAATTGTTCATAGGAGTGTCCAAATTAGAGGAAAGTCCAGATCTCTCATTCGTGGAAAAATGTAATGTCAGCATGACTGAAAGGTACTGCAAATACACCTTAATGCACATCATAGAAACATGGAATATTTGAAAAATTGTTTCTGATTTAATAGCATTTTGGTTTTAATAGTTCATTTGAAACTTGCATCAAAATGAGTAAGTCCAATGAGTGTCTCTTAAAAATTAATTTTAAAATTGATTTTTCTAGGTTTTTTGTAATTCTGTCTTATTTAGATTTTGTAAAAGACTCAGATGTAAATATTGAATCTTCTAGCTGTGACAATGTCTTAATTGATTTACAATAATTTTACAGTTATAGTCTATTTACTCTTGTTCTCATACCTGTGGTCTTAGGCTTGTGTTATTCTGCTGTTGTTTGTAATACAGAATTTTTATTGACTTCAGTGCGAGAGCTCTCCATGGAGTGATGGATAGTAATAATAATATCAATTGTTTATTTGGCACTTCATGTACTCAAAATATAAGACGATATTTAAGTGAGTCCGCTTGGCTCTGAGATATGTGACTAAGGTCTTCATTAAGTCAAAAAAATGTTACTTGACACATATAATTTTTTATTTTCTAGTCTAATTAGGTATTTTGGAAAGGTTTTGTGGGGGTTTTTGGTGTGTTTTTTGGGTTTTTTAAAAATTTTTGTAGGGTAGAATATTGTCTTAAGTTTGAGATCTTAAAAGGGTTGCAAAGGACATGTAGGTTGCTGTGGTGTCCTCTGATGATTTCAACTGATAAACTGAGTACTTCAAATCCTTGTTTTGTCTTTGAGAGAACTGCAGGCCATGCTGGAAAACCTCTGTTACTGCAGACGACTGTTTGTTATGCAATGGAATTAGCTTATCAACTCCTAAGTTAAGCATTTTTCTAACAAATTCAAAATGTTTTGCCAGTCTTTCATGGGTATAAGAATTATCATTAATGTTTGGAATCTGCAATTATCACAGAACTGTTCTGGAACTTCTCTTCACTGTATATAGCAATCAGCTTTGCAACTGGTTGTTTTGTGTATTGGTTTATTTCCCGAGATTTACAAATGTTACAAACTGTTGGCAAAAGGAGGAGAAATTGTGAATAATAATTTTTCTTCCCAACAGACCGAAAGTGTGTGCGTGTTATTGGTATAAATGACAACTCTTCATTTGAGTAGAAATAGGACTTGGTTCATAAAAACAGTGAATTGTAGCAGATGCAAGGTCTAACATTTGTTTTTTCCCTTCCTCTCTTGTTTTTCCATAACAGATAATGCTAACTATTCTATTGTAAATGATACTCGGATGTTGTGCAGCAGCAAGGAATTCAATGTATGGGTACCCATTAAAGGACTAATTCCATTTTCTAACTACACAGTACAAGTGAATGCCTCCAACAGCCAGGGCAGCTTGATAAGTGATGCTATAACCATAGTCATGCCTCCAGGAGGTAAGTATGAAAAAGTGCTTTTTCTGTGCATGTAACAATTATACAAACACTCTGTTCTACAAAATGTTATTTATTATGGCAGTTGAGAACTGAAGTTCAGAAGAATATGGTTGTATTAGTAGTTCTTACTCACAAAATTCTTTTTGGCTTCTAATTTGTCATTTTGTTCCATTTAAGAACTAGAAAATGAAAGTGCACAGTTATGTAGTTTAGCATATTGTGAAGGTGAGAAGTGCATTATTGCATTATGTAATTCTTTTTTTTTCAGTGAATGGTGGTGTATTCTGGCATGGACAGCTAATCTAGCCCAAGAATATAGAGAGACTCACCTGCATTTTGTAATCTGTTTTAGAGTAAAAGTTGTAAGTGCTGACAAGGAGCACTTACTGGATAGACTTAGAGAATTTGTTTAATAATAGTAATATAAATCATTGGCAATATATTGAGCCAGAATCCACAAAATAATGTATCTGTAAGAAAGTCAATTACAATGTGCTGATTTACAGTGAATTAGGCTGTAAGCCAGTCTGGATATTATCTTCATAACACTTTGAAATAAGAGAGTTGAGCAAATATGCCCTAAACATTTTCAATGATTTTTTTTGTAGCTTTGTTGTTGTTTGTTTTTTTTCAAGAAAGCTTATATTTATAGCTGATGTAGATGTGCTGCTTTTGTATTTTCTTTTCATGGGCACCCTAGCTAATTAGTTTTTCTTAAATAAATGTCAATGTATACAATTAATTTAAGGAAATTTTGAGTTTTTAAGTGAGAGTCCAACAACACTTGTTTTTGAGAGATGTGTGGCATAGCTGTTGAGCAAGAACAATGTAGAGGAACGTACATACAATTTGAAAGCAAAAAAAAGAGAAAAAAACAAAAAGGAAAGAAATATCATAAAACTTAGAGTTCAAAAACTCAGCCGTGAAACAACTTGCTTACAAACAGATGGATTTGGTTTGGGGACTTCAGAAAAGTGAGTAAATACAACACAGAGTTTTTATGACAGATTACTGAGGAACAAAGAAAAAGTCAATTCCCAGCACATTTTATACTTTTCCTATCTGATTGTCAAGCTGCACCTACTATTAAAAAATAGTAATAATACTGCATCTGAGTTTTACTGTTCATTTAAGACTGAGCAGTAAGACACTGATATTTCTAGCTCCAGTGTCACATTTCAGTTTTGCTTAGCAAAATTTGGTAGTGAAAATTTCACCAAATGACAAGGTAAAGGATCTTTAAAGATAAGCAAGGATGTGTACAAGTTTATGACAGCCATTAAGATACACTTTCTTTCATCATTAGATTGTTGTTGATTACAATTAGAAAACTTATAGCTTTGAAATTATCTTTTTTATGACCTTGTGGTAGTTTAAAAGCAATACCTCATTGGTTAAATAGGTTTTAGTTCATGCTTCCTTTTAGTTAATGATCTGAAAACATATTATCCTGATTTACACATAAAATCATGCTGAAAAGCATGTGGCATTCACTAGGATATGTGTGTTTAAGTAGAATTAAATTAGCAGTGAGAGTTATTAAAGAAATCTTCCATACCATTGTCCAGTGGACTGTGATCTGTAGAGAAATGAATAATAAATGAAGCAGTGCATATGAGAGAAGAGCTCTCTCACAGGCTGTATTTTCTCTATATATGTACACATGTACAGACACACACGTGTGTATCTAGGACAATATAGGTTTGCTTTACTGGGATGTTTATTATAAGGAGCCTTTGAGGGTTATACAATTCCATTGCATGCTAAATTACGAGTATAATGGTAATTTTGCACTGGGCAGTGTTCTGTGCCTTCACACTTTCTAAATCATTAAATGAAATCTAGATGCTACTTAAATAAGAAAGATTTTATTTTTTTACTTCAGTGGTCAAGATTTCACTTAGATGGAAGTTTTGTTTGATCAAAAAGTAAAAAAGGTCTCATTATGTACAAAAGCACAGCCTTTTAATAAGTGTTAAGATGTACTATTCTCTTTTCAAGGATACCAAAAAAGTATTTAAGTATTTCTTAAAACTATTTAAGAAATCTACAATGGGGGGACTAATTCATGGAGCTTGATGGAAGATTGTCTGAGAGGGAGACTGATAGAGGACAAAGTAGTATTTCATTTTGAAGTTATTGCTGATCACTGTTTTACAATTATGATACAATATTTTTTTCCAGCATGCATTTCTTTTGTTCCTGTATTTTTTCTTAGCTTTAAAGCACGTTGCACACAATATAAAGCAGACCAAATTTTTAGTGTTACCTGACTGAATATATCTTAATTTCTTATCAAGCTGATTTGCCATGCTTAAAGTCAACACTAAAAGAAAGCTATCTTAGAAATAAGGAATTTATTTTATCTACACTTTCGACTAAAATTGCAGTGCAGGTTCAAGAGTTCTTAGAAAGACTTAAAAAATAGAAACTGAATCCAAATGGTAATCCATAAATATGAAACTTCCTTTTGACCCTTACCCTGTAGTGGTCTGGAGTTACTAATGGGGTTAGGATTTCAACTCTTAATGGGACTCCGTGCATTAGTGTTTGGTATGCATGGAATTCAGCATTCAGTTTAATAAGTGGTTGACATTGGTGATGTCCCTTAATTTGCTTAAATCTAATTGGCTCTTTTATCAGTCAAACCTGTATGGATTGGCAATTGATCAGAAAGGGTCAGCCATGACTGTGCATGTACTTAAATGCTGGAACCACCAGTTAAAGTCACCATTGCATAATAAGAAGCTGAAACCATGAGAACAAATGATCTTCAGAGTCAGAAAGCAAAAGAAAGAGGAGAAGTTTTTCAGGATGTTCAAGTTCAGAACAAAGGCATTATGGAGTATATAAATTTTAAATACACTGCTTTTTGCCTCAAGACTTAAAGCTTTTTTTTTTTCCAGATGAACTGAAATCTTGTCTGAAACTGTCTTTGTTACATCAAAGAACTGCATAGAAAGCTAAAAGAGATGGAAGAAGCATAAAAGGGCATAGTTTAAAATGATTAGTGACAAATTTCATACTGCAGAGGTAGAAGTAAATTTTTTTGAGTTTTATATTTTTTCCAGAAGGAATAAATTTGTTCTATTTATCTTGTCCTAAACTGCTTTAGTAGAAGCTGTAAAAAAATAATATTCTAGCCAGTACTTCACATTAATTTGAGGATGCCACCCAGTAAAAGATCTGGAAAACAAATTATTTTAGAATTAATTTAATTAGATAAATGAATTGAAGTGATAGGATATAAAACTGCAAAATTCCAGGAAAAAACCTTTTGCAGAGAGCTCTTGGTTATACATTTTTGTCCTCAATGAGTGCTACTTCTGATGTAGTGGGACATAGAAGACCCCATCATTTTAGAATTGCTTTGTAATAAGGGATGGTGAGCTAGCAGAAAGGAAATTTGCAACCACTGCTTATGATAGCTTATACTCTAGTTAAATCCTTTTATTCCCTTCCTTTGGCCACCAAAGCCTGAGTATGGAAGGGAATGGGAAGAAGATGGATTTTGTTGAATAAATAGATGCAAAAAGAAGGGTGGGCTGCTGCTGTGATGGGAAGCAGGAGGGTGGAGTCTCAATCATCCCCTACAAAGCAGGAAAAAGGACTGGATTTCCAAGTCGTGACAAGAGGTCTGAAGACTGTTTTGGATGGTAATTCTGTATCACATTGCTGAGTTGACTCCCTGTGGATTCTTATACTGGGGATTACAAACCATTAACTTGGTGCTGATTTATCTGCAGAAAAGAGCCTCAAAGAATTGATACATCCTGTGTGAAACATATAAGGAAAGATACTCTCAAAAAAATATGCCTAAGCAGTGAAGTGCCTCTTTAAACTCTGCCATGATTTATTAAGTATGTTGTTCAATTATGTGCTCTGTCTGTGATTTGCACAACATAGGAATGTCTAGCAGGAAAAGATGTAAGATTTTGCCTTAGACCCTTCAGTCCCTGCCCCGTGCAGGTCCCTTCTTTCTGAGTGGAATGCTGCATGCCACTGCCTGGGCTTGTTCTCAGAAACAAAACGTGAACCTATGTACCTGTAGCTGATGTTTGTTCAGTATCTGCAGGAGATGGTGTCCTGCAACCAGAGGGTGTCAGCCACTGTTAGTCTAAGTCACAACACCTCAGAGACTGGATACTGAACCTCATCATAGGACCACTGATCTAATTATGCAAACAAGTAGGAACCACATCAGACAACTTGTATTCACATCTGGAAGCATTCGCTCATGGAGGTTGATCACTGAAGCCAGAAGGCCTCCTTAGAGGAATGAATATTCAATAAACAAAGAAAACTGATGCTAAGTCAGAATTATATTGGAAGAAAAATCAAACTTGAATACGCTAGAATTTTCCCTGTGAGACAGATTTGTTTTCCTGTGTTTCCTAGTGTGACACCATAAAATTTGTTTTGAAAGAATGTCCTTTGCTTCAAATTTCAGGTATTTGAGGCATCACTTCTTTTTCTCTTCTTTCCTTCTCCTCCTTCTCATTTTCCTCTTTCTCCCTTCGCTTTTTAGAGAGAAATCTAAGAGAAAGAATCCAAGGGGATTCTTTTGTTCTTTATCTTCTATGTTAACAGAAAGTTATTAGTGAAAAATTGTGAACATATCCTTTCTACAGGTACTTTGAGGAGAGACCAGGGTAGAGCAGGGAGTGGGGCAGAGCTCTCCTGCATCTCTCATCAATGAGCTAGCTAATTACAAAGGGTCAGTAGCAAGCCATGTAAATTGGCCATTCCATTTCCTTTCGTCCAGAAAGGTGGAATCATGGGAATATAAGGATATAAGGATTCTGAAAGTGCTTATCTGGGAAACTGGGCGTTTCTGTTCTACTGAAACAGTAATTCTTCTCTAATCTCTGCAGCATTGAACTGATTGTCATTTTCATTAGTGCTACCTTCTTCTTTTATTCCCTTCTCCCAGGCTGTTCAGCACAACTTTCAGTGAGCTCATACTGTGTCCATTCTTGATTTTGGATGGGTGTTTTGCATGGCAGGAGACAAGAGAAGTCTCATTCCTGAACAGTTGTGTCTTCAAACTCTGGCAATGGGAGGCACAGAGGTGCCCTCTTTGCTGCTCACTTTCCTAAATTGCAGCCAGTTGGGGCTCAGCCTGACTCCACACATTGTAAAGGTTGCTTTAAATTGAAGCTTAGTGCAAGTCCCTACTCATAAACCTGAGTTTTGCCAGCAGGCAGTGACATTCCAACCACGTCTTTTTCTTCTGATTGCCTCTTTCTCTGTGCCTTTGCGCCCTGTGCTTTTGGGGCTGAGCAGGTCTCCCACAGTTCCAGCTGTGCTCTTTCCATGCTCCAGACACAAAGCACCTGCATTTAGCATCTCCTCAATTCCTTTGTCTGTTCTAGAGCAGCATGAAACAGCTGGGACAAGAAGATCAAACCAGCAATTTTAGTTGCCTGGAAGACCATGGATGTGTTTTGCTTGCTTAGGGAGAGCCAGATGAGGCAGGGAGAACTGTGCAGCAGCTAATTGATTGTCTATAAGCAGGCAGTTAACCTCACTGAAGAGGTCTCACTCAGGTCTTTCCAAAACCTTAGCCCCAGAGTGAGATCCAGACTGTACTTAAGAGCTCTTAGAAGAAATCTGTACTAGGAAAGATGCCATGCTGAAAAACTATAGCTTGATTTACTTCGGAAATACAGAAGATTATCTAGAAATGGAGCAAATGGGCTGTTGTGAAATTTAGAGGTAGATCATTATTTAAAGCTATTACCTACTATCACATTAACCTATTTCAGACCAATTTCAATTGTACATGAAAGAGGACACGATTTAGAAGAAGTGTGCCAATTTTATATAATCTCAAGCTTATTCATTCTGGAGCTTTTTTTACTTTTGATTTTTCTTTTCATTCTGAGCAAATCTGAAGATTTTTCAGTATTGTAACTGAAGTCAGCAATGCTTATGTGATAAGTTAGGCTCTGCTGAAGGAATTCTACAATAAAATGCTGTTGAAATTCCTGCTGAAAACATACAGAAGACATTTGAAAAATCACACCATGAATTTTGCCTTTAGAACCATTTCCCAGATATATGTAAGTACTAGGAAACAGATCAATTTTTGTGTTACTTTGCTGCAATGATTTGTGCTGCTTTTCTAAAAAGCCCATGTTTTTATACTTTCTTTTTTTGACAAATCCTGCCCCTATAGGTTTTGGAATAAAATTTCATTTTCATTAACTGTCAGCAGAGGCGAATATCTGTGAGTTTTTTCTTTGTTCATAGGTTTGCTGAGGTTTTTTTGGTCATGTCAATATATATTTTCTGCACATGAAGATTCTGCACATCTAGATTATGGGAGTTAGCCTGGTGATCATAAACCATTTGGGTAAAGTGGCAAGGTTTGAAGGCTTGAACCACTTTGCACAGTTCAAGAAGTTTTGAAGTTCCTCTGCCTGCAATGACCTCTACACCTCCAGCAGAGTTCTGTCACCCTGTTGCATATTTTTCTTATTTCCATATTAGGGAAAACATCCTAATGGGGGAAAAAATTAAGGGTTTTTAAAGACCTTGCTGAGGTTTAAATGTACAGGAAATCAAATCACTGTTCTTTTCCTCTCTTTAGTTAAGGAAAAAATTAGAAATAATCTTTCTTAAACATCATGGCCATGAAAGTCCTTTTGCATTTTTTTGCTAGTTCTATGTACAGTTCTACATACAGTTCTATATACAGTAGTTTGGAAAATTGAAATTGAATTAAAAATATTTGAAACTTTATATCTGAATTCTTAAAACACTTTGCAGAAATGAAGTATTTTTCCTTCCTATAGTTAATGATTTGTTCTGGTAGTATTTCAAGCTTGACTTTTCCCTACTTTTTCTGTGTACCTCCCCTTTTTCTGTTACATCTATGTTGTTAACTTTAGCTTAGTTGGCTGAGTACCTGAGGAGAAATAAGCTTTTTTATAAAGGCAGAAAAAGGGAGAGAAAATGGAAGTTGAATGAGAATTAGTGACTAGAGTCACCACTTCCCCTCTGGTGTTCCTATAATGCAGTGTTGGTGTGTGCTACCCTCTTTCTTTCAACAAAGGCAACTATGAGTCTATAGCCCTTAAAGGTTGGCTCCTGACGTTTGACAGCTTTTTCCTCACTGTTCTTTTCTTTCTGAATGTTATTTTTGTGTCTGCATGCGTGTGCAGGTGCACACACACACAAATGTATATGATATATCAGTATGTGTATGTTCATGTATAATGATTGCTTTCTGTCTCTTTTTATCTTTGGATCTCTATGCAGATCATGCTTATTCCTCTGACAAAGAAATACTATGCTCTTAGATTATTTCCAGCTGAGTAAAATAGGGAAGGGAATTAATCTATTTCATGTTGCTGGGGGATATGTCCAGTATTGAATTATATTAATCCTCACTGTTTGTATACTGACCTATTTACTTTGATGATTTTTACAAATGTATCTGCCAAATCAGATTTCCAGTAGGTGACTGAGGATTGCTATTCCCATTTTAAAGACAGAGAGGCATGTGTTAGCAGCAGAAGGTAAAAGAAAATTTTATATTCCTCCTCATGCTGGAAAGTATAATATACATGTCACAAAGTTTGTCATCCTTTTTTCTTAGACTGACTTAGCTTTTTTCTTAGCTTAGACGGGGGGATTGCTTCTCTATGAAAGGTGTCACCATAGTTTAATGCAGCCAGTATGTACAGAGAAAATGCATGCATTCAGGTTGACTGAGTTCAGATTATCTAAAAATTTCTAATAGTATACATATATAAAGAAAAGAAATTGAATAACTGAAGAGATGGCATTATATAAAGCAAAAATACTTCTCTTTTCTCTATTTTTCTTTAAGTTGAAGTTATGAGTACTCTTACATACTAAGTAGCCTATTTGAGAGGGTTATTCATAAGAAATTGATACTGCTGTCCAAAATACTCAACTGATGGCTGTAATCTGAATTAATCAGCTGTAAATTTTCTGTGTGAAGGATTTAGCCCTTTGTTTGAAAAATGAACAAAGGAGAGGAAGTTTCCTGTGGCTCTTTACTTTTTGTCAAAAGATTGAAGAAAATCTGTATTTTAGAGAGTAAGTATTGCCAAGATACTTAGTTTACTTCAACCTCTGATTAATAGTGTATGTATTTTGGGGTAAATGCTCTAAAATGTCTTGTGGCACAGAAGGCAGAACACATTCAGCTTCATTTGGGTTTGAATAAAGCACGATGGTGTTAAAATGACTTTTAATCAATTAGGCCACCTGATTTTGAACAGGATGACAGTAGTCAAGGTCTTTTCAGTAAAAATACTTGTGAGCAGATCATTTATTGTTGTGTATTGACACACTACCACCAATTCCAGTGAATTTATGTGTTCTTCAGTATTATCTAAGGAAATGAAGCCCGGAGATAATTCATAGAAATGGTTTATTTGTTACAAATGCTAGAACAGGGCATTAACTGATGGGTAGCTACTTAATAATGCTGTATGAACATTCCTATGTGGGTAGCTTGGCTATAAAAGGTTGTAATCCTTTTACCCTATTCATCAGAGAAGTCAGCTGTATATTTTGAACAGATTATTTCTGTGTGGGAGTAGTCTTGCCTGAACTGATTTTTATTCACTCTAAATATTAAATATTTACCTTCAGAATATAACACCTACATCATATTTCTGTCAATTGAAATGCTGTATTTAGTGGGGAACTGTGATGGGTTAAAAACAATCAGGGATTTTTGTCACAGTTAGGTGCAATGGAGATGTTACCTTTGATATTCTTTCTTTGTTAGAACACAAGCTGAAAAAAAGGAGATCTGGATCATTCATCTTGTCTCCCAATTGCTGGGCAGTGTATTAATTTCTGGGTTCTTAAGCAGGCAATGCAGAATACTGTCCACCTATCCTGTTGAAACTCTGCTGTTGGTTGTAGGGTGAAATCTCATTTATTGGGGGAAAAGAGAGCAGAGGCTGTTGTAACTGTTATGTCACGGGGCTACTGACACTTCCCAGGCTGGGATGGGGGAGTGTGCACAGCAGCAACACAGGGCAAGAGGAGAAGGCACTGAGTTCTGTGGTTCATGGCTCTGGATTTAGGCTCTTCATCAGTGCTGGTGCTCAGCATAAGCATCAGGATGTGATCCTATTACTATTTTCTAATACAGCTTAATTTATTGATACCACAGTTGTTGGACTGGACCCTAACGTGAAGTGACAGCCATAGCATTGCATTTGGCATTTCGAGCAGTGATAAGAATTCTTGTTTACTCTGTAAATGTGGTGGCTCAGATTTGTCAGCCTTGGCCTCGTGTGTTACATAAGAGAATAATACACAGTGTTTTGTTGTTATTTTTCCTAATTACATCAGTTTTATTTCCAGAACTAAAATTTTGATTCCTCTCTATTCCATTGTGCAGATTACACCCCTGAGAGTTTTGCACGTTGATCAATGGCAGGGTTTGGTTGTATAGGAAAAAACCACTCCATACTAGCAATGATGACAGATCCAATTAAATTAATTCTTTGCTGTCTCCTTTGATGTACACAGATTTTCCTCATTAATATTGATGGACTTCAGAGTCACAAGAACATGCTGGGGGTAGGGGGGAGAAAGCCCCTGAATGTTGTATTTTGCTTTTTGTGGAGCTGACTATATCGCTTTATGTTTAAATGTAAGGAAAGCTGCTGACAGTTTTGATATATTAAATTATAACTGAGAACTAATTCAAGGATCAAAGATACTCTTTGGGAGACATCACTTTACTGGTAGGAAAAATCATTACCTTTTTTCCCAGTCTCATGTATTTGTACTGTATGTCTTGGAAATATCATTCCCTACAGTTTCTGAATCTTGATGTTTAATTTAACGCAAAGGTCTTTGAGCAGCACAATGGGAGGGGGGCTTCTGTTAGTGAAACCTGGTAGAAGGAAATTGAAATGTACATGTTTTTTCTCATTTATCAAAGAGGTGCAAAAATCTAAACTGACATTTTATATCAAATGAATTATGAACTGTGTACCTCATACCTAAGGGAACAACAGCTAAATTAGACTTTTGTTAAAAAGAGACAGAGAGAATAAAAATAGGCTTTTAATAAAATATACAGTCATTTTTGGTATTTTTTTCTGAATCTGACATATACTATACTTTGCAGAAGAAAACTAGAGAATATAGGCCACTTCAAAGTCTATCTACTTTAAATGCCATAGAGTAAATTGAGAAGCAGGTTAAGATGACACACAAACCGGAGTTTCTACTTAATAGATATTGTGGCTTTGATATTTTTGTTTTCAGCCTTGTCCAACTCAGGTGAACAGGAAAAGTTAAAGTTAATATGCTTTTTAATAGCGTGAAGATTGGAGCAAATAGTATATACTTGAGAGAGGGTTGCTAGGGGGTTTTTTGGTTAGTTGGGTTTTTTTAGTCTTCCCTTTGTGATAATGTGGTTGCTGAAACAGACTTCCAGGGAGCAAAATTTTACAAGACACCTGATGGAACCTTAAGAAGTCAATTTTCAAAGAATGATGCAATCGGTATTCTACTGGCATGGCTTCTACTGTCTTGAGGTGAACAACATTTCTGTGTTGCCTTGATTGCTAGGAGCAGAAGCTTTAGGGAACCTCTTTTCCTCCTCTTTCTGCAAGTAAGGAAAGAATTTGTGAGATGGAAGTCTGTTCTGGCTGCAGTTGTTTCGTGGCCAAAAGGTAGTCCAGTGACCTGGATCTCACAGATACCTGTAGGATATTCAAGATATAATAAGACTGCACCACCCACTGTGTGTAGTGGCTCCCTAACACCTGCTAATCTGTCATCTTGTCAGATCCATTTCCTATTTATGGGCACTCTCAAGCTTGGTTTCCATCAGAAATGGTAGTATTTCACACCATCCATTATGTACCACAGAGAAATTTATGGATTAAAAATAACTACAGGTAATCTTATTGCAGAGCTAATTTATTTGAACCCCTGCATTGTTCTCCAGTCTGTACATACAGTAATATATAAACTGAGGCTTCTGTCAAAATGCACATCAACTGGTAGCACTGAGGGTGGGCTGTTTTTTAACAGGGTGGTCTGTTCTTGAGCAGTCCACCAGCACATCCATATTGCAGGAGTGCAGTATGAAGAGACTTATCTAATGAGACTTCTTGTTTAGTAAGAGCATTCACATGTTTTCCAGTATCCCATTTTCTTTACCATTCAGCTGAGGGTGCTGTATTTTCTTAGTTTCTTTTACCACGTTGGATGAAGATATAGAATCATAGAATCATTTAGGTTGGAAAAGATCTTTAGGATCATCAACGAACCATAAACCCAACATGACCAGCCCCACCACCAATCTGTGTCCCTAAGCACCATATCTGCACACCTTTTAAATACCTCCAGGGATGGTGATTCCACCTCTTCCCTGGGCACTCTGTTTCAATGCTTGACAACCCTGTCTAGCTAATAATCATTTGCAGAAGCCATGTCCACTTGTTCAAGAAGAATGATGCTTTCTGGTTTTGAATATCTGGTGTTATCCTTTTTCTTTCAGTTATAGAATAAATCACTATTAAAAATTAATTTTTAAGAGATTATGCTTTAGAACAATGCATATGCTTCTTGTAACATCACCACCTCTGTGCCTTTTCCTTTTGCTTTTATCTTTCCCTTCTTCTATGGGATTAGAATCCCCTTCAAAGAATTATAAGGCTGAAAAAGAGTTAATTGGGAAATCAGCTAGTGCCATCTTCTTTCCTCAAAAGTGCGAATTATCTCATTTTCTTTAAGCATTCGTTTAGTCTGATGGAGATTTAAAAACTTCTTTGCAGCAGTTTAATCCCATTGCTGTGTGTCCTGTTTCCCAGGACACACATTTCTGTGTATCCTGGGAAATATTCTCTATCTTTGCATAACTTTTGCAAAGTTGAAGATTCTAATGTGTCTATCCTTCCTGTTCTTCTAACTACATAGGTTTAAAGTTTCTTCCCTTGGCTTTTCCCAAACACGAGTGATAAAATTTGGGGGGTTTTTTGTTGCTTTTGGGGAGTCTCTGGATTTCCAGAACTATCTAAGAACTGTTTAGTTTCAAACAAGAAGCTGCAAGCTTAAAAGCCACGCTCCAATACTCTGAAATTCTGGCATCAACATTAAGAAAGAGATTTTAATTTAGCCAAAAGTCTGCTCACCAGCAATCACCAGAGGTGTTTGCATCAGTGTGGAGGGTTACCATGCCTGCCTCTGGTTATATCTCTCTGATGCCAGACACTAATTATAAAGAAAGCTGTAAGATTTTGAAGATGATGTCAATTCTTTCATCTTTTTCCTTTGAAAAAACAAACAAACCTAAACCCAAAGTGGCTAAACAACCAACTACAAAAAAAGTCCAATAATAATAATTATTGCAATTCAAAAAAACCTTCTGAACTTAATTTCTAAAGCTACTTCAGGCAGGAAGCTGAAGTTGTTGCGTGATGATAGACATGATCTTATTCCCACTGCACTTGCCACATATCCTCCATTAAGTCCTCCTTACTTAAAACAGGCAGATCAGATAGTTTCTTAAAGCTATTTTACAGAGATATTTCATTTTCCAGTAGTCAGTGTCACAGTTAAGCACCAAGAGCTGTTTCTTTATTTGCAGCTTCTGCCTGATTCTGTAATACCTTTCCTTATGTTTTTTCTTCATAGTATTAAAAAAAAATTAATTTTGTTATATGGCAGTTATTGGCTTGCCATCCTTTTGAATAGTCCTTTTGAATAATTGGTTTTATTGGGCAGTTTTAAATTCTAGCCAATGTCCTTACTACAGGTATTAAAATCATTAATCATTCAGCTAATTGCTTATTGGCATTCTTTTGTAGCTTTTAGAGTTTAGTAAAGTTCTTGCTGAGTAAGATGGACAAACTTCCACCTAACATGAGGAAGGAAGGCAGGTTGCTTCTTATGGAAAGGTGAGGTGACAAATCTACATGACATTTTTATAGTGTTGACCTCAGTGAAATGTAACATTTAGAAAAGGACCATCTCTTACACGGATTTCCACTTGAGACCCATGCCCAGGTTGCAGGTGTTAAGGTTGTACATGAAGAAAAGTTCATTAAAAGGAGGGGAAGATCTGATTGTTTTGGTTTTGGGGGTGGGTTGTTTTTTTTGGTTTTTTTTTTTGGTTAGGTTTTTTGTTTGTTTGTTTGTTTCTGGAACAATACTAATGAGGAATAAGTAAGCCTGCTTTGGGATTTTAAAAGACAGTTGTGTTAAACTTTGGGTCTGTAGGTCATGGAGTAAAGCCCAAGTTGATTTTTAGAGCCCTACTAAAATTATGCTTTTCTGCTAGGAATACTAAACAGTGAAAGTGCAGAAAAATCCAGTTAGAGCTTACATACTCTATCCAGATAAAGATAAATTTTAGATTTTTTTTCAAACATCTTATTTTATTTTTCCGAATGATATTGTACCGTACAGGTAACATTCAGGATTAATGCTAAAATGCTCTTCTAAATAGATTTACAAAACCATTTCTTTTCAAAGGAAATTACTATTACAGCAGAAAGCAGAAATGTAAAATGGGATAGATCATGAGGACAGAACAAAATATTTCTGAACCAAGTTTATATTATACTTCTGAAAAGAAAATTACATGAGGTGTGAACAAGTTTGGACTTACTCTAAGTTTACAAAGGCTTTAAATTACTTCTTCTTTATATCTCTCAATTTGCTTTTTGCCAAAACACAGCATCCTTTCTTCCCAAGATAAATGTGCCAGAGAGGGGATGGCAAGAGGGCCACCATGAACCTTTCACATTTTGTGTTCCAAAGTGCAAGTATGTCCATTGAATAAGGGTGCTTTGTCCTTGGTTTGTGTATTGTTAGGTGGAGCTATATCTGAGGCTGAAAACATTCAGCAGTGAAATTATAAAATTAGAAAAAAAATCCAAAAATGTTCGGTGCATTTTCTTGTAATTGAGAGTGGGAGAAATAACATGGTTGCAAATATGTATTAAATGAAAAAATCAAGACCAACTATTACATTCAGTATATGCTGAGAAGGAAAAATAATGGGGAAAGAGTTAAAAATCAAACTGGAATAAACTTTGGTGAACCTGTGAAGATAAGAAACAAAAAAAAGCAATCTTCTGATTTGCTAAGAGATAAGGGTTTATAATTAGCATGCTGTTCTAGTGATGACATATGGTCCAGCATCATGGCCTGTCTTTCTCTGAAATGAGACTAAAACACATGCTGAAGTTGAGAATTATGGGGAGTGCAATGACTGGAATTATTTGGACTGAGCAAACCACTAGATAACAGGCATACCTGAGAAAATCAGAAGAAACAAATGTCAAAGTGCAGAACATACCGGCATAAAAAGTGCCATAATAAGATGATCTCAGTATGGGCACCTAAAATAGGAAATTAATCAGGAGTACCTAAACAAGCAGTACAATGAGATAAAGAAATGGAGTTTGTGAATTGAACCTGGAAAAGAGGAAGAGTAGTCATGTCAGAGCAAGACACTCATCTAAAGGCAGTCTGAGTGGAACTTTTCCTTGCTGTTTTGGTGCAAATGCTGGAGAGCCTATTTTCCTTCTCCCCTGTAATTAAATCCCTGCAGTTATCATTTGTATCCATGTGTTTGAAATATATTTTGATAAGATACAAATGCTAAATATTTTATATATGCAGATGTGACAACTTACAGAGTTATATATTCATAGCTCCAAAATATTCTAGATGACTATCTGGAGATATTATGGATACATTGGGGTCAGTATATCTGATCACTGTTAAAAAGAGTGACACTTGAAAGTTGGTATGAGTTTGTACCAATTTTATAGATATGTAATCGAGCTCTGCTTTTCTTCTGGCTTTTCTTCTTCTTATGAAAGGAAAAATTTTTATAATTAAATAATCATTTATTGTCCTAATAGTTCACCTTTTAATAGTCCTGCTCAAGGTCGTCTACTTTCAGAAAATTTACATTTCAGATAAATCCTTATCATAAATATAATGAATACCTCTCGGAAAAAAAATAAGCTTTCAATGTGGAATAAACATTTAAGCACAATCATTTCACATAATGATTGCTGTCCTAAAATAAACAAATACTTACAAAGCTGACTATTTTTGCACATGTTATTTAAGATAAAGAAATTGAGGCAAAAAGTTGAAGCTCTTTTCAAAGGCTGCTTAGCACATTACTGGCTGAAGAGGGATCAGAATCTTTCTCAATCCATCTGCATGTACCTGAATATTTGGAATACAATATATCATTGTCATCTTGAAACAGTCTTCAGTTTTTATTGTTTTCTGGAACTGTTTATTAATTATTTTATTAGAATTGACATCTGATTAAATATTTTATTCTGCCTTTGTAGTCTCTTGATATACAAAGCATGACTTTCTGCCCTGCTAAGTGAGGATTTACTGGGCTAGATGTTGATTCAGTAGGTTGCAAGTGGAGTGCTTGCCCCCTGAGGGTCATATTAAAGCTCGAGGGGAGATTTTTGAGCAACACTGCATCTTAAAGACGATATATCAAGCTGATAGATACATGGCTCTTCTGTTGAGAAATTCACAGTAGAATTATTGCTTGTTGCCAGTTATTACTTGGGTAGTGAGGAGTCTCTTGGGGATATGGATTGGATAAAAAGGGTTAAGCTGGGGGAAATGTTACACTGAAGACCTTGATGATGAGGAATGCTTGAAATAGTCAGAGGATGTTTTGTGTGCAAATTAGAATTACCATTTTGGGGGGTAAGTGCTCTGCCGTTTTAATGAGCAAATCGTGATTAGTTTAATAGAGCACCTTTCTCATTATGACTCAGCAGAGACTTCACAATTTATTTGCTGTACCCTCCTGCCCCCTGCCCCATTCCTTTGGAGAACACTCACTAGCACATCACTGAGGAAATTCTCTGTGGGCTACAGGAAGCCCTTCAGATAAATACATTTGCTGTATATTGAAACATGTTGGTTTGAAAGTAGTGGGCTTGGCTCGTTCTACCAACAAGACTCAGGGTCAGACAACTTTCACAGTAGAGATTTGTCCAAATTTTCTGCTCTTCCCTATGCTGTGCTTTTGTTGGTAGAAGAGATTTGAACATTTAGCTGAGATTACCTACGCCATTAAAATAACATCCAGACTGTGGAATTGTTATTGACATTTAGACAGCTACATCTTTGTTTTTTGATGAACATTCCTGTGTCGCTATAATAACCACCTCTATACATACATAAAGCTTAATCTGAGCTTTTACTTTGTAGACCTCAGCGAGCTTTACAAAGAAGGATCAGTATTATTATCTCCATTTAACAGACTGGTAAATTAAAAACAAAGATGAAGTCATGTGTCCTGACAGAGCTGCAAATAAATTTAACGCTTTTGCCTCCTCAGTGAGTTGCCTCACACTGTTCCCTCAATAACATGATCTTTGACTTCCTGGCCAAATTACTAGGTTGGTTAATTAGATTCATTTTTAGATGTAGCTTTTTTTGCTGTGTAGAATTTCTGTGTGAACTTTAAAAACTGGTGTATTTTAATCTGCAGACAGTTTCATTTCAAATGAGGTAGTACCCAGCTTTGAAGGAATATTGACTCTTTCTGTTGGTGTCAGCTTAAAAACCCTTAAAAGTTTTTATTTTCATTGCATCATCTTTCTTGCACTATCTCAGTTTGACTTCAGGAATAACCTTATAAAGGATGCCAGAAAAATACATGATTGTCTGAGAGTACTATACTTTACATCCTTGAGTTTTAAAACTTTTATTGCACAACTTAAATTGAACTCTGCTTATGTTGGTGCCAAACAGAACAATGTTATGTAAGGTAAATAAATGAGTTTTCCATTTTACTGTGAGAGTGAATGTCGTGTGCAGAGACATTTGGTGTGCAAATGTTTGTTTTTGATGGCTCAGCTGGAGGGATATTGGAGCTATTTAATTTAAGCCAGCCACCTTCTTCTCTCTGAGGTGAAGTGCTCACAAGCTCGTTATTGGCCTTGAAGGTGTTGGCATGGGATTTGCAGACCGTGAATTATGTAAATCTCAGAGATTTCTGGATTTGGAAACAGGAAGATTTTCAAGTTTACTTGGGATATACCAGAGCCTTTTCCCCTAGATGTAGATAACAGCAGCAGGAAAGAGCATCCAAACACAGACTTGCTCATTCCCCCGTATTATATGTTTTCTTTTTCACAGTGACAGAGAGGAGCAGAAGGAAATGAGGGAAGCTGGAGGTTCTGTTGTACTTCATCTTGTTCTAAAAAAAACAGGAGGGCTGTAGGGCTAGGGGCCAACTATCAGAAGCACCTGATAACTCCAGTACCCCAGAAGCCAGCTTTTAGTAAAAATTTTGTATGAGAACTGACAGACCTTGAAATTAATGTAAAGGGAATAAGTTTCTTAGGTTGGAACAGGACATGTTTTGTGCCTTTCCCTGTAATACAATTTGGATCTGGAGATGAAAAATGTGGAAGTGCCCCAGATGTAAGTATAATCAGAGTAAAAATATCAGATGCTAGTTCACATATCTGTTAATGTATATATCAGTATAAATAAAAACTATTAGATGTGATTGATGTCTTTCTTTTTGGAGTTGATACATCCTTTCACCTGTCTCAGGGAGAGAATGACTCACACAGTGAATCACAAAGTCTGTTTCTTCCCTCTTAGTAACCACCTCATACACCAGTGGTAAAGGAAAATAATAAAGCTTACTGTAAATTACTATTTGCTCATCTTAAAACTTACAACTTAGGCCCCGAGGCTTACAACTACACTTTAAGTTAGAGACCTGTGAGACTGGTTTTTCTTCAATAGAGACAAGAAGAAAATAACAGCAATGAAAAAGAATTTCTGTTAGAAAGACCAAAGGAAAAAAGGCAAATGGTAACTACTGGACCATGAAAAGCAAAACTATTATACAAGAGTTTAAATAACAAAGGCAGTAACTTTCCAGTGCTTTAACTCTAGAAAAGAGCTACAGAGATATTGGCTGGCTACAGATGTGTTGTATATAAAAGTTACAGATATGTTTAAATACAGAAAGTTTCTTCAACAGATTGATCTCTTGTTAAAGAAAAAGCAAAGCCATAAACTCACAGGTGTAAATTGTCATAGTTCTTTTTACTGCATGCAGTGAAATTTGTAGCAGTGAAAGGTCATTGGTGATATCATTACTGACACATTTTGATCTGCAGTTCCTTGGACTTCATAAAAATTAATTTCCTTAACAAAACAGTGGGCTACAGACTGAGACTTCTGTGAATCTGTTTTGATTTCTATCTAAAGATGTTCTTAACGTAAAATTTCCTCTGTTTTCTTCTTAAATTATTATTCATTTGTAAGGGCAAGAAGCTATCTGAATGATAAAAAGTCTGATCAATTTTACTCATGCTGGGTAACATTTCTGTGAGCATTTCCTTAGCTTCTCAGGGTGGCAGAGCTGGGCACAGGGAGAAACAGATAATGTTTGAACAGGTGGTAGAAAATATGTTGCTTCTGAATTACTTTTGGTGTTTGGAGGTTTGCTTTTAGCAAGATGATACTCACATATTGGAAAAAAGAAAATTAAGAATCAACATTGTTCAGTAGTGAAAATGTTAAACTAAATGGACCATGTTAACATTACTGTTGATCCTGAGGAACAGTTTTTCCAGTATATGGAGCATTCTGTTTCCACACGGCATATGTTCTCCATGGTTTTCTCTGCTCTAATTCATCCATGTTTTTCAACAGCTCCAGATGGTGTGATGCCTCCAAGGCTTTCATCTGCCACTCCGACCAGTCTTCAGGTTGTCTGGTCTACACCAGTTCGCAACAACGCCCCGGGCGCGCCCAGCTACCAACTCCAGATGCGGCGGCGGCGTTCTGCTGGTGACATTCTAGAGTACGCACAGCAGCACGGCCACCATCCGCTGCTGAGCTAGCAAAGTCCCCTTCCCTTGAACATGGCTCACCTTTAGGGTGGCTGCTCTTGTTACAAGATGTCATGTTTTAGTCTTTTTTGATGTGCTGGGATGTGTTCTGAAGTAACTCGTGCTGTTTTTCTTTGCAGTTTGCTTCCCAGCCCTACTGCTTCCTTACAGCACCGGGTCGGAGACCTGCAGCCCTACACTGAGTATGAGATGAGAGTGGTTGCCTCAAATGGTTTTGGCAATGCTTACAGCAACTGGACTTCAATGACTACAGCAGAGGACAGTAAGCAGTCAGATCTTATGTAGCTCCCTTTAGCAGAAAATATAAATAACAGTCTAGCTGCCATTGTACTTAATTTCTTTAAGTTATCTAGCTTTCACAGTTATATAGCAGTAATGCATTTCCTTCCCTAGTATTAACTTGAAGTAAAAACTCCTAAAAGATCAAGTATCTGTTTTCTTACTTATTCATTTAAAAATATGGATCTTTACATACATATTTTGTGCAGCAGTATGTTATTTCTATATAAAATATCCTTCCAGCAGTATATCGTTAGTTTAAGATACACTGGTAAGTACAGCTTTGTAAGTGGTGTTCCTTTATATTCAGGGACTTGATTCTGATTTCAGTCATATCAGAGAAAATAAGTTGAAGTTAATAGTATATGACAGTTGTCTTATCTCTGTGTTGAGAATACTCAAGATACCACAGAACTTTTCATTTCCAGTGATCTTTGTTAATTCAAAGTAGTGGCCTACTGGTCTGAAATTGGGTTTGTCATTGTCAATCCCATCACTTTCATTGTTAATAGTTCTATGTTCTCCAGACTCACTCCCCACAATTTATTCAACAGTCCCTTTATTTAGCAACCAGCTGTCAGAGTATAGGTACAGCCAGTTAGTTAACAGGACAGGATTTTGCACCTGATTCAATATGTAAGCAAAAACATATGACAGAATTTGAGCTTGTTGTTTGCAATACAAATACAAACCACACTTTTTCCAGCCTTGTTTTTTTTTTTTTTTTAAGAAACTGAGCTGTTAGCTTTCTTGTACAAGGTAGCAGGATAGCTAACATTGGCAAATATTCAGTGTTGGTGACTCAACTTGATTTTAGTCCCTTCTCTAAATGGTCAGCTGTCTATATTGAGAAAACATTGAGTAGAAAATGTTTTTTTCCCCACAACTTCAAAAAATTTTTCCTTTGGAGCTGAGCAAATGATTCACAACAGAAATTTATCTGATAAATTCATTTAAGCTCCAAAGGTATTAATGCTTCTATGAACATACTACCTATAAGTAAATGTAAGTTCTGAACTTGGTTTTTAGGTACCAGACCTGTGTTATCAACCTGTAGCAATTCTTGCTGGGATTCAGTTATTTCAGTATATTGTTTGGTAACAAAAGTAGATACAATACTATTGAACTTGTATGCATTCACAGTCAGAATGCTACCAGTCCCCTAAGACTATTTTTTTCAAATTGAAATAGTTATTTAGCTCTGGTCTGATGGTTCACATAGTGTTTCTTTTCACATACAAAGATGAGAGAAGTACATTTCAAAGGCATCACTTGTTACTGATATAAAAAATACTTTTGTGCTAAGTAGTAGGTGTACAGTTGTGAAATTCTCTTTTGAGGAGTTAGAGGTAGGTGGAAGCCCCACGCAGGAGATGCAGCAGTATCCAACAGCCCTCGTCATTTAAAAAAAAAACAGCCAACTTTCAGTGGTGACAGAGGACTCTGTGGTGTCATTGTGGAGAGCTGCCATGTGTGAAAGGATATTCAGCTCAATTGCTTAAGACTGAATGATTGTCATTGGGTCTAAGCAGTGTTTTTGTCAAGGTTTCAACATGATTCCTATGAAACTGCCTGTACTGACAGTTGTTGCAGAAGTACACTTAATTCCTGGCCATGCTAACCAACAGACTTTGACTTTTTAAAGCACAATTTAATAGTGGAAATTTCCCATATCTCTTACTCTGTTGAACTAGATGTGTATCTACCTGTTCTTACTGAATTTTATTCTGTAAATATATGTCTTTTTTTGTCTCACCAAAGCATAAAGTACCTGCAGGCATAAAAAATATGCATGTGTGTGTGTCTGTGTGCACATACACTTGACAGCAATAGATGTGAATCAACACATCAATTTTTAAAGTCAGTAGAACTCCAGTAATACAAGTTGATGATATCACAGTATATCTGTGTATTATATTTAATTTATGATAAATATGTGGTAAAATAGGAGGATATTGGGAATCATTAAGGGAAAATTAGTAAATGCTGCTATAAAAATAAGTTGTATCAGACAATGGAAGATCTTAATATACAGATTGGTAGGTTTGTGGTATTTTTTAATGCTAGAAAACATGCAATAAAGAATTTTCAAATACTTCCTTTTACATGATTGTGACACTAGTAACTGATCCATGCATTTTTTAAAGTCTAACCTGCCCATGCCAGATAACCAAAATATACCTAACTATGAATATTTTAAAACCTGCTAAACTTACATTAATAAAAGATGTTTGTTCCAGTGATCTTGATAAGTATAACATCATATTTACTGCCAGAATATCTACAGATAGAAGCATTTGATGAAGTTTCTGAATTAGAGCTTGCTTTCAGTAACTTGAATGTAAATTTCTGATAGCTCTCTTGCAATCAGTGTAAAGGCCACTGAACTGAGGTCAGTATGTACCACTGAACTGAGAACAGAATCTCATACATTGTATTCAGAAATAAAACTAAACCTTCTAGATATAATAAAGGAGATACAAGTTAGGTTTTCCCTTTAGTTATGGGGAGTCTTTGAGCTCTCTGGGATTTGCAAAGACATTGGTTACAGTTGCTTGAAGCTGCCCCAATGGCAGCTCCTGGGTTCCTATGGTGTAGATTTAGGACTTGCAAAATTATATTGTCTGATACATTGTTCAGAGGGATATCTCCCAAATAAGAGAGGTGTTTTTTCTAGTGCTTGAGAAAATACACCATGGCTTGGACAAATTCTAAGATAGCAAAATTTCTACTTTAAAGAAAAGCTTCGTGTTACTTGATTAGCTTTTGAACAGCCCAGAACCTGTCTGCAGCCCAGTGAGCTGCATACAGCAGAACATATCAGTCACCAGCACATTCTCTGGCGTGGCTATATTTTGATTCTGTGCATCAGTATACAGCTCCAGTATGGAGAGCTCTTACTAAAGCCCTTTTAAAAGTGTCTGGCTTGCACTGGCTGGAAAAGAAGATTTTGCAAGGTACCTAGGAGGTAGTCCAGTTTTTTTATTTTTTATTTCTTACATAAATGACATCAAGTCCATCTCTCTTATACAGAATGAATTTATAGGCCAGCCCAATGTTCCTTCACAGTAAGTAAGGGCAAAAGCACACAGTAGTCACTGGAGATCATTATGTATTGAAGTTGCTGGAAATAAAAAAGCAATTAAAAATAAATTTTAAAAAAGAGCTCCTGCAATGTATCAGCTGAGCTACTTCTTGTCAAATCAGGAGAGAATTATTCCTGTCATAGAGAGTGCTATGGTGTTCTCATCTGGATGAAAGGCCTTAGTCTGTGGGGATATCTCATCACAGATTAAACTTCCTCATGAGGGGAAGAGGAGGGTCAGGCAGTGGTCTCTTCTCTGTGCTGACCAGTGGCAGGACCCAAGGGAATGGCCTGAAGTTGTGCCAGGGCAGGTTTACATTGGGTATTAGAAAAAAGTTCTTCTCTCTAAGCTGGTTGGACACAGGAACAGGCTTCCCAGGGAAGTGTTCACAGCCCAAGCCTGAGTTCAGGAAGTGTTTGGACACCACTCTAAGGCACATGTGTGACTCCTCGGAATATCCTGTGCAGAGTCAGGAGCTGTGGAGTTGTGCTTTGATGATCCTGATGGGTCCCTTCCAACTCAAGATATTCTATGATTCTTGATTCTCCTATATCTTCCTGACATAGACAATGAAGAGAGACAGTGCAGAACAAGAGGATAAATAAAGCAGTTTGCCACCTTTGGAATCTCTTGCTTTCTCTGCTAATGATATTTTTGTCTGAGAAGACAGGTCTCCTACTTTAGTTATGTAAGTTAGGTCCATATAATTGAGGTATATAAACTAATCCATAAATAGTTGTTGTGAATGTGTTCATATGAGCTCAAGAAAGAAAAATGGAAATTGAAACAAGAGAAGATAAAACCTGGTGAGGTGACAAAAGGAAGAGAAATCATGTGAAATACCTGACAGGACAAATAGCAAAAGGACAGAACAAATTAAGCTGATGTAGTAGTGGCACATATGATATATATGATCATATGATATATAGTGCAAACTGCCCATGCATAATCCTACAGATTAGGAATTAGAACTTTATTGACTGGTAGAACTGAAGTTCTGGAACCAATGTGCATTTGGAGCAGTAGAGGGCAACAAGTCTTAATACTCTGAAGACAGCTCCTAATACATATTTGAAGGGGTTCATATGGATTGCATGTCATTGCATGAACAGCTTAATGACTTTTGAGCTCTGTGATCTCATGTGATAAAAGGTTCCTGTGGTCCCTTGTGCCCAGAGCTACACAATTTGGGTTTGCTGCTGGGTACAATCAGCAGTACATGAAAGACACGAGATTCTGTTAATACATATAATTTCATTGTCCCTGTTTCTAAAAAGAGTAAATGATTCAAGAGTAAAAGGCACAGAATTTTTATTCTGCTTAGTGAGAGAGTTTGCCAGCAAATCAGGTATTTCTCATTAGCTTTAAAGGGCATCAGTCCTGGTACATGTCTTAGTATATTAAATGTAAATGTAGATTCCTCCCAAAAAATACAACCATGAGAGTTATAACTCCTTGCTTTCCAAGTCTCACAGTAAGTAAACAAATGTATTGTTTTAGTCAGGGAATTTAAAAAGATTAATGACAGTTTTGTGCCTTTATTTTAAATCAAGTCTGAACTTTTGAAGCAGATGAGCGAAGTAGTCTACCATAAAAGATAATTTCATTTGCCAAAATGAAACTACCTTCTAGTATTAATACTGTAATGAAATGGTTTGAAATATGAACTAAGAATCGTAAGGACAAAGATGCCCACTGTTCCATCTTCAGTAGTTACTTCTATAAACAATTACATCCATGTAAAAAGCTTTATGATTTTATTTTCATCATTGACAGCCTGAGCTGTGTAGCTGTCATACTTTGCAGTCTTCCCTCCAGTGACAACCACACTGACAACATGTTATACTCCACATTGATTTTACAGTTAAGGAGCTGATTGTGATATATAGGGATTTTAAGAATTCAGCTGAGAGGATGACTTTTGCCTTTTATCATTCCATTAAAATTTTATAACCATCTTTTTCATGTCATTTCATCCATGAATTCTTACTTTAGAAAGTGATAGCTACTGCTGCGAGCATAACTTTTTTCATGTTCAGAGCTTTTTATTGTATTAGCAAACTATCCCAATTATAGTTAATACTCATGTTTTACATAATTGTGGTGACCCTTTCAACCAAGCAGTATTGTGCTAGTTGATTTGTACATAGAATTAGATGATTCTGCTTGCCATTTAAAGAGAAGCTGCACTGAATGAGAGTTGGGGACCAGGATTTAATGCTTTCCCATCCAGTGGGGCCAATTAAGCATCTCTCAAACGTCTTGTTTGAACTCAGAAAGTCTTAAAAGTCTCTCTTTTAAAAGGGCAGTAGGGAATGTGTGAGTAGGTATGCTAGCTACCAAAATACGCTTTTTTGAGGGGAAGGGGAGGGACCAGGGGGACCCAAAGCTGAAGTTTGACAGCTCCTCCTGTACATTACAGATTGTCCTTAAGGAATAAGTCTGAACTCGGGGGGCGTTGAAGCTCGGGTTCAACTAATTACCATGAATGTTTCACCTGTAATGCCTGCAACTTATTCAGTAGGAGTATAAAGGCTTGGCTGTTCCCTTACAGCAAACTGCTTGAATATTGGGGGGCTTTTCTGTTGTGGTTTTTTTCTCCCTCCTGCAGATGCTCGCAGTGCTATAGCTTATGAGCTATAATTAGATGAAATGCAAATTTGTAGTTAAGTGGTAAATATTGTATTTCAGCTCCTTTCCCCCACTAAACTAGAATTTGCAGCAACTGATTTTCAAGGTCTTTAATTCCAAAACAAATTCTCCTCCTTCCCTTCCATCCCAGAAAAAAAATTTGGTTTACAGAAAATAAATCTAATTCAGATTTACACCTCCACCTCTCCATCTTTCAGTGAGGTCTAAATAATGGACCAAATTTTGTTCCAACTTACGACCTAATTGATTTTACCCAGGAGTACATGCAAATAGAATTTAATTACTCTTTACAACAGATCATCTTTTGTACTTGCAAATTCAGAGATCTAAATTAATCCTAGTGTGCACAAGCATTAAATACAGAACTCCATCCTTATTATCACTGTGAGTAGAGCAGGATATGTGATACAGCTGAGCTTTATGGAGTTGCTTTGTGATGCATCATATAATGAAAGACAAAACAGTGTTACTTTTTAAATTTAAAAGCAAAAAAAAAAAAAAAAAAAAGAGAGAAGCTTGCTGTCCCCATTTTACAACACTGTTTTCACAGACATCACTGGAATAATCCTGATGTACCTCTCTTTGTATGTGGGAGGAGAACGGACTTTTGACTGCTTCAGCTGTTACTCTAAAATATAGAAGAATCAACTCATTGTGCTGGATTTATTTGATTCCTCCTTCCCTCCCCCCCCCTTAAAATTTATCAGGAATTATTTAACTTCTGGTGAAGTAAATTATTCTTCCTATAATGTTCCTTCTGGTTTGAACACCAGGAATTAAATAATAGCGTTGTTGACTACAACAGAATTCAGCATATGCTATGGCACCTCCCCTGAAGTCTTGGCACACCCACAATCACTGATGAATTTTAAAGTTTTGAACACCTACATTTCCAAATGTAGGTCCCTTCTTTTTCCTCTCCCTCTGCAAATCCCCAAATCTAAAGCTATTTTAAACAATTACTAAATCCAAGTATATCTTTTTTTAAGATTTCAATAAAATGTAATGTTCACAGAAAAATCTCATAAATGTCAAAATTGCTGTGGGCAGAATAGGGGAGAATATAGTATTTTCTTGATCTGCTGTAGCAATTTATAGATTTCAGGATGTGGTTTATAAGAATGCTAAATGTTCTGGAATTACAGCTGTTACTGATCAGTGATTGAGCCAGATTTGTGTTATTGCACCATGTTCATGCTTGTACCTAGAGAGCAGTAAAGCCTCAATATAATAAAAAGCACCTGCATTTTAAATGAAATTTCAATTGAAAAACTTAACAGCCCTTCAAATTGCAGAATTTAACGCAGCCCAGTAAAGCTTAAATAACACTTTGCCTCCACAGGCTGAGGGTTTTGCATTCAAGGTGACTTGATTGTGTCGCATGGTGAAATTATTTACAATTAAGGAATTTCTCTGGAGGGCTGCAGAGTATTTGCTGTTCCACAACACCTATGCAGGCATATGGTTGGTCTTTTTCAGTATTCATGGAAGCTCCTGAACCTTTATGATAATTGAATCAGTTAGAGTGCTGAGTGGAGCAAGCATAAAACCTGTTAACCTAAAGGTCAGATCTGTGCATTGTTTATTTATCAGTAGGTGAAAGAGCTAAATCGGCAGCTTCTGTCACAGTCGAAGTAAAAAATCACCTATAATATTAACAGGGAGTAGATAAATTGCAAAAAATGGATTAGAATTATAAACAGAATGAAGTAAAATATTGAATATATAATGAGAGATGCAGTAGAGACTTACTGAGCTGTAAAATACACAGCATTGTTATGCTTGTGCTGTTGGTTGCAATTAGTATCTAGCGCTCTAGAAAAACATCCCCAAAAGCTAGAACTGCAGGTCTACAGTCATACTGAGCCACACACTTTCTCCTCGTGCAAACAGCATTGATAGAGCATTTCTGAGACACAGGAGGAAAAAGGATACAGAAGAGGAGGGAGGAGGGTTGGGACAAGGAAAGGTGAGCAGCTTGCCTTTGAGGAGAGAGCCATATTCATCCCCTGAATATCTGGGCCTACATTTTCCAAAGAAACAGGCTGTTTAGTAGACCTGAGCTCCTTTTCAGATTTTTGAGCCTCATTTGGTGAGTACATCTTGCTGATACTGATTTCAAAAATCACAAATTGTTAGTAATTTCTCTTTCCTTTTTTTTATTTTATTTTTATTTTATTACAGAGCCTGGACCTTTAGATCCACCACTTCTGTTGGATGTTACAGCAAGGGCAGCAAGCATCACCTGGCAGCATCCTTTAAAGCCAAATGGCATTATCACACATTATAATATTTACCAAAATGGCCAACTGCATGCTACAGTGCCAGGAACTACAACTAACTGCACTGTAGAAGACTTGCATCCTTACACTGCCTATGTGTTTCAGGTAGAAGGATGCACTTCTAAAGGATGTTCTCTTTCACCCACAACCCCAGAAAAACAAACTCTTCCAGATGCCCCTGAGGATATTCCTGCTCCAGAACTCTATTCTGATACTCCAACTTCTGTGGTCATATCCTGGCAACCCCCTGCTCGCCCAAATGGTTTGGTGGAAAACCTTACGATAGAGAGGAAGGTGAAAGGAACGGAACAAATCTCAACTGTGGCGCATCTCCCCTTCGGTCAGTCCATGAGCTACATTGACCAGAGCTCTGCTCTGAGCCCTTGGCAGAAATTTGAGTACAGAGTTCTGATGAGCACCTTGCATGGGAGCACCAACAGCAGTGCCTGGGCAGAAGTTACCACCAGACCTTCAAGACCTGCAGGTGTTCAGCCTCCTGATGCAGAAGCATTGGGACCCTATTCAGTCAAGGTAGGAATAATTCTCATTGTCTCATGGCTTTAACGTGTTTTTCTTGTAACAACTGTGTATTTAAGAGAGACATCTACTGGCTGAGCCAACAGACTTCCTTGCTGCAGGGTAGTTGAATAATTAGTGTCTGTGCTTTGGCTCAAAAGCATTAGACTCTTTTTCCTTTTTTTTTTTTTTTTTACACCAGCCTCTGGCGTTGTATTCCAGTTCATTTTCTTCCTTAAACACCTGATGTATTTTCAATAATAAACTTAAAAGATTACTTTTAACTCCCTAATCAGATCAGAAAATTGCTTACTACCTTCTCCAAAATTTCAAGACTTCATTAAAATACTAAAAAGTAAAAAAGATTTTTTTTTCTGTAATTAAGTCTTAAGTCTGTATAATTATCAGATTATTTAAAATGGCTAATGAAGAAAAAATAGCATTTTTGTTCTCCTGATTTACGGAAGACGAGTGTTACAGGACTACATAGGAAGTTTTCAATTATTCACATCGTTCTGTTGGGAATGAACTCTAGAGGACAGGATAACTACCATTGTTTTGGCTTGCATACAAACTTCATTCAAGGGAAATTAGTGTAACCAAACAAGAGGGATTTTTGTAGCTTAGAAGCCTCTTTTGTGTAAATACACACATGCTTCCATGGATTCAGTCTTGTACTAATGCCAAAAGTATTGGTACAGTAGCTTGCTCACCAGAGCACAAAACAAAGGACATTTGCATAAGATTGAAGTTCATCTGTTAGATTTATTAGTTTTTGGTATACATTGTATTTTCAAAAGGTAAACAGAGTGATGTTACCAATGCAATCTGAATAATTTGAGGGTATGAATTTCAGCAGTAAACAAATGCTGATATTTTTTATTTGTTCACACATAATTTTAAAGTATAAAAAAATTCTATTCACTATTAGACAAAAAAATCCTGAGCTTATGAAATTATGTTTTAATGTCTAAGGAATTGCATGTTACCTCCATGTTAATTGCAAATCAGTTCAATATGAGTACAATGGTTACTGTAAGAATTAATAACGATCGACCACTAGTAATTGTGATGAATTGCCAGACTGCTAGTGAAGATTTGGGCAATCTACTTCCAGGACTCTGCCCTCTGTACTTCTGTAGATATATCTTAATATTCCCCACAATTTATAGTAAAGCATTTTTCATGGATTTGCCAGAAGCTGCAATGCTGAGTAGCTCTAGTATAGTAGCTCTAGTTCAATTGCATGCTTCCCCACATGTCCACATTTCACTGAGGGAGCTTTTTCACGTTGGCCTCAACTCTGAGCACAAAGACTCACTGCAACCTTTGAAGTCCCACTTAATGTGGTAAGAAAATAATAATTTTATATCTTACCCCTGTTTTTTTTTTTTCTCTATGTACATTCAACACTCAATCATAGTTTTAAAAGCCTGTTAGTTATCAGAGATTGTGTCATTCTTTACTGGATGTCTTTTCCCAAGATCAGACGCGTGTGTTCAGTTGTAATTTTATTGTATTTTTCTCAACTCCGAGATTAAGTAATCTACCAATACTGAAAGTTAGTTGGGTCATTTATTTCTTCTGAAATCTGAATTAAGGCAATGCAGTTTTCTGTCTATAATAATTAAATTTCAATACAGCATTGTTTTTTAAATTTGTTTTTCCTTTCCTACTGAAGAGTTCAGATGCTTATTTTCCTTATTTTTCCCAGCCTGTCATTAATCTTCAGAATTCTTTAAAGCCCTTTAATGTCCAAACTGTATGAACTCCTCTATGAATGGTGGTCAAATTTAGTGTCACTGCTGCTTGTATAGATTTGGACTTGTGTTTTCCACCTGGAGATAAACATCCTGGGTTTTGGATCTGTTAAAGCCAATTTTTGTCAAAGATGCTAAAGCCTGGATGTTTTTATTTCCACCAATTGGTTTTACTGTCAATTTTCATTAATTTTAAATATTTAAAAATATATTCAAAATAGTTTAAGGTGGCAGCATCGCATTGAGAAAAGTGACTTACATATATGTCTCTCCATATATATTCACTCCTGAGTATCTCTTCTGCTAAATTCTCTCTGTTACTGTTACAGAACATTCGTTCTTTGCTGATATTGACATAAATTATTGTATTTATCAAGTATTTTAATTTACTTAAAGTTGTTCCATTTTATATTCGTCATAAGTGATAGAAAGTTAGGAACACACGGTACAATTCCTGTGCAGAGCGTATCCCATGGCTGAGATATTACTTCAGTTCTGATTTCTAAGATTCTAAGACTTCTTAAAAATCTTAAAATTTCTCTCACTTATCCAGGTCAGCAAGACATTTTTTAATTTTTCAGCGTTTACAATTCTAGCAATTAATTATTTCTTCTCTCTTAAAAAAAATTGAAACAAAGCTGTAGTTGCAGAAGAGCTCATTGCACTTCATCACCGACGAGATAATAGACAAGACTTGCTGCACCCAGCAGTTTTCTCGCCTTCTGCTTGTTTGCAGATGGGAGCACCAGAGGAAGCGACTGGGATTTCATCTTGCTTGTCGGTCTTCTTACAGACCTGTCAAATGGATTAGTTTGCTAGAGGTGGTGTTGTTTCCTTCCCTGCATTTTTATGGCAAATTCATGTCAGAGTAGGAGGGCTCGGAGAGCACTCAGGGCTTCACTGTCCCTGAGGCAGTCTTGTGTGAATGTGTGTACTGGGAGAGGACAAGAAGAGCAAGGGAGCACCTGTTCACAAAATGTTCGGGGATTTTGCCCAAATTCTCTAGAACTAGGGTGGAGATCTGTAAACCCACTGTGTCCCTTCATCCCAGAAATTGCAAGTTGTACGGACAGAAAACTGTGCAGTATTCTGCAAGTATTTCCTCTAAGTGGTTGAAATGTTTTCCTGTGTGGAAATAGGACGGATTTCACATGGAACTGCTTTACACTGGTCCTAAGAGTCCTAAAAAGGCTTACTTTCCCTTTTGAGTAGCTCAAGCCCAGCACACCTGTAGTGCATATGTCACCTATGTAGTGTTCAAATGAAATTTGTGGAGTCCTTGGTGCTGTACAGTGCTTTTACCTCAGTGTCTGCAGTGGCAGCTCTTAAGCACAGGGTGGAAAACAAGGCATCTCTTTGGGAAGGAGATTTTAATTACCTCTCACCCTAGAGAGAGCTGTCCTCCCAGGTTAGAGCAGGAGGTATTGGAAGGGCGCTGTGGGAAAGATTAGCAAGAGGTTCCTTTACCAAGGCACAGTAGCAAATCAATAGAGGCTTTCAGCTGTCAGTGCAACCAATCCCTAAACCATGAGTGCAAATATTTATTTCTACTGAAAACAGAGAGAATATACAAACAAAAGAGAAACATATTTCCATTCCTTTATTTTAGTCATTGAATCAACAAAAATTATTTGAGGATGTGAAGAATTCAAAGTGCTCCAGGATAGTACTCACTTGACTATACAGCTTATTTTCATAGAAAAAAGCTTTCACTCTGCAAGGAGAAGAGTATCAGCATGGCAGGTCACTCTCAAGATAAACAGTTCTGATATGTGTGTGCTCGTTTAACATTCCATTTTAATCAGAATGGACCAATATCTCTCCATAACATTTAACTTGCTTTCCTTTGAGCAACAGAAAGCGTAAGGCTGTCGATAATTTTTAAAGTACCCATTTCTGTGACACCTGCATGATATTTTTTAATATTTGCTGAATTGATAATGTTCATGGTAGCGGAGTATAATGCGCAATAAACTGCTTTTGTGGCTGATTAAATGCCAAAGTGAAGTGGAGGCATTCAGCAACTGCAAAAGCCGTTTATTTAGTGTATGCCAATGCCATGAACATTATTCCTGTTACACAAGATTTGCTATACCCTAATGTAGAGAAGTAGAAAAGAAATTGTTTCCTTTTCTTGTGAGGGTTACAATTGCTGTGCTGCCTCAATCTCACACTTCACACTGATATGACATTCGGGAATGTAGCTAGGTTGAGTGCCTTGAGAAAGAGGCTGGTTTACACAGTGAATAATTATTTGATGGAGTTCTTTGTGTAGGAAAGGCATTATGGGGCTGGGTACACTGAACTAAATTAACTGTATTATGCAAACATTCCAACTTTGGCCTTATAACTTTTGGTAGGAGGAATTCCCTTTTCCTGCTGGGGTTCTTCCTTGAGGATTCTGGCCTGGAAAAGGCAACTGCAATCTTAATTATTGGCTTAACCAGAGACATGCTGCCTCATATTGCCTGTATTGCTCCCCCTCACTGACGACTGCCACCAGCTGGACCACAGATAAAAACTGCAGCCATTTCCTATCATCCTTCATGTAACTTTTTTCTCAAGGTAGAGGTTGGCATGAGTTGTGCATAATCCTGGTGTTTCTCTCCAGGGGAAATATTTTTTTTTCTTTTTAGTGTTTGTAAAGAGTTTATGAGAGAATGGTCTCCTCCTAGCTGGATGGAATAAATACCTCATTGACATATAGTTCTGGTGCTGTACTATTCCTTCATGATAACATCATTTAAAGAAACTTCCTGCAAGTTGATTAGATAGAAAATGAGAAAAATAAAAAATTATTATTACTTCTCTCTTATATACGTTATATATGTTATATATGTTGCCTGTGAGGAATGAAGGGCTGTGGTGATTCTGTGGCACCTAATTGCTATTCTAATGTCTTTTTTTTTGTTTGTTTTGCATATTGATTCAGTAATGTCATTGATTTTCCATAGATTGATTATTTTTCTGAAGTATTTCCTCATGAGTTCTCTGACTGAGGAAGGGTTTTAGGCTTTTTTATTCAGTTGTCATTCATGTTTGTTCTTACCCAGAGAGATGAATGTCTTACTTTGCTGTTCACCTGCTATTCTGTTCTTTGTATGGAAGAACTTGAAGCAGAGAAAGCTGCTATTCCACCCTCCAGACTGAACAATGTCATTAGTTTGCTGTCACAGTATCTTCAAGAGTTGCCATCTGTACTCTTTCAATACAGTAGATTATCATTTATTGCAACAGTGATAAACTTTTCTGGTAGATATTTCTCAAATTTCACTACTAAATTGGATATGCAAGTGAGCAAACACAAACAAACAAGTCTCTATTTTTATGGTTGTCTTCTGTTCTTCATTAGCCCAGAAGCTGGATAGTGGACTGCTAAATGCCTGTTCTGTAAATAGGCTGGGATTAAAATGAACAGGAGAAAGATTTCAGCTGCAAGAAACAGACATCACTGACACATTTAAAGCAACATACCCTGCAGTTACAGTTTGAGTATCATACATGACAAAGAAGGTATTTTCTTTATCCACTTTCCATTTCCCACAGAATTAGTTACAGGCACATGTTCTGGAGCTAGTGTTTTTTGTCTCACACATTAATGTTTGCTGTCCTGAGAGTTGATTCTGATTACAGAATGTTGGATGCAATGCTAATTACTCCAAGGTCACTGAAGTCAGTGCTAACAGTGAGGTGATCCTTCAGTGTTCCTCCTCTGCAGGTCACTGTTGGCAGAGAATGAGGCTGTGAAGACCCTTCCTCTGTTCCCAGTTAAAACTCCCTTGTACTATTTCATTCTCCAAACACTTCAGTCTGCAGTTACCACAGAGTATAATTGTGAGAGTAGAAACAACCCTCATTCCTAAGCTGTGTCTGCTGAAGGGAGATGTAGCACGCCCAGGTAACAGCTTCATGCTGGGAAAGGGAAAGAAAGGGCTTGGACTTTGTTCCCCACCCTTCCAGTTGTGTGCAGGTATGCCTGGTGCATCAGGGAGGTTGTTTAGGAGCAATCAATCCCTGTGTGAAGATTGCCTTGTAATGCTGCTAAGGTCAGGGAGACCTTGGTTCATTTGACACATAAGTGCTGCTTGAGTGACTTAGGATATTCCAACACCCATAGGAACAACTTTAACTTGCACACTAGAGGTTTTCCACATGTTAGGACTGTGATTTCTTGCACAGCTTGCTCATTTGGTATGGATGATACAGTGGGGTTTCATCAGCATCATCCCTCTGCCTTTGATAAAGTTGAAACTCTCTAGTGTTGGTGTTTAGGATCATAAATGTTCTTTTGTTTTTCCCACTACTCAAGCAAAGTCCTAGGAGTTTTTGTAGTAGCAGTCTGTTACTGCAAACTTGGTCATGCTGTTCTTCTCCTTGCTGCAGCTGCGTGTAACTCATTTGCGAAGTTTATGACCAGAAATATCAGTGACCTTTCTCAGAATTTGCATTTCCAGTATGATCCTGGCTCTTGATTGAAGCCACAGTAATTTCTGTTAAGACAGATAAGCATTTTGGAAGAAATTCTTCTCCCAGCTATTCTAGGGGAGCTGGGAGATTGTCAGAGGACTACTCCAGTGGCTGGAATGCAGAATTAGGGTAACAGGTCTTTGTTTGGAGTTTTGCTTCTTTCTGATACATGATTTAGTCTGGGATTAAGTCTTTCTGTCTCTAAGACTGGAATAATAATATTTGCGATTTGAGACTTACAATGTGCTTTGAGACCAACAGTGAAAAGCTCTCAGTAGTGTATTTATTACATTCTGTTTGTAGAGGTTACAAGCAGTATCTAGGAGAAATGAGAATAAAATGAAGCCAAACACACTGATTTAAAAGCAAACTGTTGAAGCCAGGCCTGAAGAGTAAAATAGCTTACATGTGCCAATGCCTCTCCTCAGATAGCTCAGAATTAAGTTGCAGGGTTCCAACTGCTGTCAAAAAAGGAAAAAAATTCCAAGGTTATAACTGTTTAATGGGGGGAAAATGGCTAATTTCTGTCTCTTTAAATTTTGTGGTGGAGAAAATAAGGTCCTTTGATCTTTAAATGAAAGCTTCCAGAGTCATTACATTGAATCAGTTAATCTCTCCCAGTAGTTACCTTATTCTCTCTTCCTCATGGGCATCCTCTTTCATGGTCTCAGTGCTGAGCTTCAAATCAATGAACAAACTGTTACTGCTTCCAACACAGCCTGTCTAGTGAGCTTTCCTGCTTTCATGCATTGCCAAGCTCTTACCTCAAACCTTGGCACGTCCAAGAGGAGAAGAGGTCCAGTAGTGCCACGTGTGTGTTAACCAGGCTGGCTCCATCATCTTCATTTATGGGTCAAGCAGTCCCTTGCCTCTTGACAAGAGATGTTTGTGCAGGATTGCGTGTCCTGACATTCCCAGGTGACACAGGTAATTCTAAGCAGCTCAAGCGGCACAGAAGGGTTAGGGACTATCCTTGGTCATCCCACTACTTAGTTAAAAAAAATATTAACCAGAGCAACAACAGATCTTCGTATCTTTGTGTGAGATATCCATACCCAGAGGAAAATAAATTGCATTGTGTGCGCTGCTGGCTGAATATACTTTGTACAGAATGGTTTTTATTTCTCTCTGGGGGGAAAATAAAAATTAAAATTTAAAGAAATTTCCCCCTGTAAGTACCACAAAGCATATCTATTACTTACAGTATGAGCTGCTGTACCTGGTAGAGCACAACAAATACTGTGAAGTAGCACCTGGGATTTTTTGAAGGTGTTACCAGCTAGTGCACACAGTGGGTGAAAGTCAGGAGCGGAGGTTATGGAGCAACCTCTTCTCCTGTCATTAATCTGTTCCTTTATGTGAAGGGGTTACATGGTATGGTGAATATTGCACAAGTTGTGGTAGAGTAATTTTTTAGGTTTGGACATGAAAGTTTCTGACTGTGTATCACTTATTTTTCTTTGCATTTACTTCCCTTGTTTTGACTTGTGTCCCTTGCCTCTTGCTCCATTACCCAGTTATTGTGGGAAGAGAGGGCTCTCATCCCAACTATTGTGGGAAGAGAGGCTGAAAAGGCCTTGACCCTTTGTAAATGCTGCTCAGCAAAAACAAAAATATTCCTGTTTTACCAATACTGTTTTCAGCACAAATCTGAAACAGCCCCATACTAAACCCATTCTACTATGAGTTAACTCTTCCCAGCCAAAACCAGCACGTACTTCTACTTGAAAACTTTTTCTGTTGTCTGTGCTAATTATCCATTCTTCTTTTTCCTAAGCTTAACACTAGATCACATGAAATACTTCAAAAAGAGAGTTCTGCTCAATGTCTGTGAGAATGGTGCAGAGTCAATTCCTACCTTGTGTGAAATTTTGCACTGCTTTATCAGTGGTATTTTCTTTATTTGTTCGAACATGATTTGGGGCCAGAAGCAACAGAAATCTGAATACAGCATTTGATAATTAGCCAGAGCTAAGCTTTTCCTATGTGGCCACCAATAATCTTGGTTTTGCTGTCTTTACTCAAGATCACCCTGTTTCTAATTCTCTGTTTAATAGTATTCCAGAATCTGTTATCAAAATCCTTCAGCTTTCTCCAGCACTTTGCTGCCAGCTTTCTTACAAGTCTGATGGCCTAAGAGGTCCTTCTGTACCTAAAATATAACATTTTGTAATCCCATTTAAAAAAAAATCATTTTATAAATCAAGCTTCTCTGTTTCCATGGCCCTGTGTAATTGTGCATATACATTTTAAAAGATGGTTGTTTTGAAGACTAAGAGAATTAAGGAAAAAGTTCAAATTAACTGAAAGTATTGTGGTATTACTATTTAACACTTCATTATTTTCTTTATTTTACCTAGGTTTTAGACATATACCTAGGTTTTAGGCATATTTAGATTTTTTCCATTTCTGTGTTCTTTTCTATGTTGTATTCATTCCTAATTATCTCATGCCTGGGAGGAAAAGAGACAGCAATTGTTATAGATGAGTGGGTAAATGGCAAGGAAAACAGTCCCAGAGCAAAGCAAAGCTCATGTGCTTACTGCCCTGGGATTTCTAGGGAAATGAGTATTGATAGCTGCTTTTACACTACCTTTATGAAACTTTGAGATTCCTAATACATGTTAGGTTACACATCCTTGTTGTGCCAGTCTGAAGGCCCCTCTATTGTGGTACCATGGCAAAAAGCCTTAAAAAATAATTTAGAATATTCACGCACTTTATAGTGCAATTGTTTGTGTGTGATTTTTCAATGGAACTGGTAAAAATAAATATATATATGTATTATCTACCCTGTGCCTCAAAAAAATCCTAAAAACTTAAAAAAATCTCACCTAACCTCAGTTCAGTAGGAACAAAACCACAATAAGAGTAGCAGTATGTGTGTGTATATATATATAGGCATGTGTGTATATAAATCAATAAAAAACATGAATTCTGTATGTAACTTCCAATCTTTTTGCAATCAGATTTTATTAGTATAACTTTATAGCTTTTAAAATGGTGTATTGTCCCTGTTCTTTGTCTTATACTTACAAATTACAGTGTAATTTGTTAATAAAAAAAAAAAGGGAAAACCTGCCTATTTCATTATATGAAGAGTGCAGAAACATTTGTTTTCTTATAGGAGTTAATGCAATTACATCTTTTTGAAAATTGTGGAAACACAAAGTAAAATTTGTTTTTACTCTGCCACTGGTGGTCAAGCATGCCAGGTAATGCACCCTAAGAAAATAAGTGACAGTGATACTTATGATAAGTATACTACTTCTGCTAATGCATCTGAACATCTCACGGAATTCTGAGTGATGTGGAGCGTTCACATTTTATTGTAAAGCAAAACAATAGATTTTTTTGATGGTTACAACTGTACTGTGTACCTCACTAAAATTAAAGATTAGATTTCTAATTGATTTCCCTTTAAAAATAAAAGTCTGTTTTGATTGAAAAGGACATCTTCAGATCCCGCTTGTGTCCATCTGTAGCATGCTGTGCCTGTATTTCTGCAATGTGACTGTAAGAAATCTGTTATTTTAGGGTTTTTTTCCCCTCCTTTTCCAGGTTTCCTGGAAGCCTCCTCTGATTCCAAACGGAGAGATCCTCAACTACGAGATCCGCATGCCTGACCCGCGCATCGTCATCGCGGGGAACCCTTCGTCAAGGCTGAGCCACTTGGTCACCAACCTGGTCCCCTACACCAACTACTCGGTCACGGTGATAGCCTGCACTGCAGGGGACGGCTTCCTGGGGGGCTGCACCGAGAGTCTGCCCACGAGAGTCACCACACCCCCGACAATTCCTCAGAGTGTCAGCCCCTTGTCTGTGACTCCCATCAGCGAATCCTTCATTGCCGTCTCTTGGCAGCCACCGCTAAGGCCCAATGGTCCCCATCTGAGGTAAGCTGAGACTGAGACAGCAGTTTGCTTCTCCTTGCCTCAATCTGACTCAGAAAATTCTGTGATGCAGACTTCATCATGAGATCTCTTAATTTTGGATTTCTTGAAATTCCGCTTTAGGGCTCAGAGAAGAGTCAGGATTATTCAGGGCAAGTGTATTGTCTGTGCTGGAAGGCTCTGGGTCTCAGATCAGTGCTGTCTGAAAAACCAGAAGGAGCAAGCGCAGGATATTTGCAAAGTCATAAGTGGTTTGGGCTGCAGCATTTGGCCACTTTTTGGTGATGAGTTCAGGCAACAACTTCCACCAATAAAATGACAAGGGGTTTTTGTAAACATGACTAATTAACACATCCAGTATTCTCAATACTCTGGGTTATTCCACATGAGAAAGTGACCATTTGGAAGGATGATGACATGAAATAATCTTCAAAAATTAAGTGATGATTAAATTTTAAATAAGACAGTGCATGAGAAAAATGGAAGCTGAAGGGCTAGAAGTGTGAGGGCTTAGCCAAAAATGGAAATGCAAGGAAGTACAGCAGCAAAGGGAAATGCAAGGAAGTACAGCAAGAAAGTCTGCTGGGTACAGCAGACTGAGTTTCACCACAAGAGCCAAAGAAAGGAATCTCCTCTGAGATTTGTCTAGAATGATGGGATGGGAATCTTGACTTGAATGTTGAATACCAAGTGTGTGTGTGTGTGTAGATATACATTAAAGAAATATGCATTTGAGTGCATAAAGGTTTATAAAGACAAATATATTTTTATATGTACTCAATAAAAAATGTCAAATCTTTCATTCGAGTGCTTTAACGTATCGTGAAACGTTGTGCATGGAATTACACCTCTGTAGTCCATATGTTCTGGTTAGTAGCTCTCTTCTAGGTGCACTGATGGGTTCAATAATTATCATGTAATGCCATTTCAATTGCGGATGTTATTACAGTACAGTAGCTTGACTTTTTCTTCAGGCTTAATTAGGGCACACTACAACTGAATGTAAGGATTATTGCTCTACAGTAAAATTTGAAGTTTCAGAAAAGCAGTGTCTGTTATTCTGGGGTTAACAACATGACCATTTTACCATAGATTATTGAAGTAATTCAGCACGACCTACATCTGCAGATTTCATTTCTTTCATGGTGTGCCATGCTGCCCTCAACAAGAACAACCACTGAAGCAGCTGCTCTGTACAGCATGATGGAACAAGAAGTCTGCAGCAAGCAGAGCAGCAGCAGCAGCTGCCAGTGGGGGTGATTTACACATGATCGCCACTCAGTGTTCAAAAAGATTTGATGTTTTTCAAGACTCGTCTATGAAATATATTGGACAGAATATGCCAGGATGGTTTCCTACAAAGCTGTAATGATCTGTCTTTGGGTTGACACTGATGAACCACTCATGTGAGAGCTGTTCTTGTTATAAAGTCATCTGATTTTTTTTGACAGAGTTGGAGTTTAATTAGTTTTTGCTATTTAATTTCTGAAGTTATAATCTGAATTTCTTCAGTAATTCAGTTTGGCATCACTAAGTGGCACAACACTTGCTTGTACCTGTTGAGGATTATACCCTAAACTCGAGGGCAAAAGTTGTTGGAAGTCATGCATGTACTCCCTAGCTGCTATGGAGCACAGGAAGTGTCAGATCTCTCATAAGAGCATCACAGTTGATTTCTGGTTTTGAAGCAACATTAAATCACTCTATGCAGTACCTGTTAAATCTGGGATGGTATTGTCTAACTTGTCCTTATCAGATTGGAGATGATCTTAACTTAAAGAAGTGTCAAATTACACACAAAACCATTGGTCAGCATGATAATTACAACTGAGAGGTGACCCACGCCAAGGTATTCTGCAGAACAATTAAACATGGAAACATTTTCACAAATGTGCATTTAAAATGAGAATATTTAAAATCTGCCTAAGGGCCAACATACTTCTGTCTAGAATTTAGCAGTAAGTGCCATTCCAGAATGAGAGGCAGGGACAAGATGAAACAGAGCAGCTCAGCACATAAGAGAATCAATTTATGTATTTAAGGGAATATGTATGCATATGACCCTAATTTGCTGGGGTATCAAACTGAAACAATTATTGAAAGAATAAATTAAACAGTCCTGTGGAATATAATAAAGAGTAATAATCCTAAAGATTTTGAACAAATATATCTAATTTTGTTTCCTTTAGAGTGTAGTTTCCTTTGTAATCCCTAGAATGATTAGGAAATGCAAACTATAATATTATCCCCTTTAGTTTGTGACACTAAGTGATCTAATTTTTGTTAAATTCCGTAAAGGTTTTGTATCAAAGATGATGGAGGGTGTGTGATGCAGCCTGGGTGGAAAGCATGTTTTCCAAATCAGGCAGTCTCATGGCTGACCTGATGAAAGATGGGCTTTGGCTGACCTGCTGTTTGGAACAGAGACAGGAATACTGCTTCAGATACCAATTAAAACCAGGATGAAATAATTTGGTCTTTCAAGCTCACATCATGAATTTCTACCCAAACACAAAGGTGCCTTGCTAAGGTGTACAGATGGCTGGAACAGTTAACTCATTCTGTGCCTGTTTTCTCCTGTAATTTACACTGTGGTTATTTGTAAACACATTAAGTACAAAGGCACACTTAAGCTATTACTAATAGTGAAATAACAATGGCAGTGCTCTTTGTGTCAGTACATTTGCAAGAAAGAGGCATAATCATTTAATGTTCTGGAGCAACCTGTGCTTATCACACAAGTCTACGTAAGACACTGTTATGGGCTATTTGAACTTGCTCTTGATAACATTTTCAGAAAGTTTAAAACCCATAAATCATTGAATAAACTAGTTGTGTTTTTTTCAAGTGGAAATGCTTGATTTTCTATTTTCAAATTGGTTTTTTGGTTTTTTTTTTTTTTAGTAATTGAATATTTTAAAGCACAAAACATTAAAAAGAATGTTTATCTCAGGAAGTTTACAGCTGTAAAAACAAAATAATGTGTGGCTTTAAAAAAAACCTGGTTGGGTTCTTTTTTTTTTTTTTTTTTTGTAATAACATTAGTTGAGATAATCCTGGTGTTCTGCTTGTCTTTTGTGTTAGATATGAGCTCCTGAGACGTAAAATCCAGCAACCACTTGCATCAAATCCCCCTGAAGATTTAAATCTGTGGCACAATATTTACTCAGGAACTCAGTGGTTTTATGAAGATAAGGGTCTTAGCAGGTGAGATTACAAAAACTATAAAAACAAATGCTGGCATTTTGTATAGTGTATGTTTAATAGTTCAAAGTATTTCTTGTGTCTTTATGTAGTGAACATATTAATTATGTAATGAAATATTTTTTGTCATCATCTGTGGTGTTAATCATTCTAATATGCAGGGATTTATTATTAGTGTGTCATTCTTGACTCACGCATTGTTTTGCTTTCAAACCAAATGAAAATAAAAGTCACATGAAATTTTAGCATTGATATGCTCGTGCAATCAAACCACTTATATTTATGTGTACAGATGCTGTAGATTTGCATGTTGTCGAAATTATAGCACAGGCAGAATGCATGTTTGAGGGAAACACCTGAAAATTGTTTTCAGCAATGTTTTTTCATCTGATTTTGTTGTATTAGCTTCATCACCATTAAATGCAGGGTATTTAAAAAGGGGAAATAGAGTGTGTGCTCTTTTCCTCAGACCTGCTGAGTGGGGTAAAGCAAGACATTTACTCTTGATTGACCTTAATTTCTACATCTTGAAGTCAAGGCTATTTCTCCTTAAGACAAAACACAGAAATGAAGAAATTGTAATGGAAGATTCAACATGGATTCTGCATTGGGTTTTTCTAAGTAAAGTCTCAGGAAAACCCTCTTGGATGGTTTCAGGGTGTGTGTGTTCTGTGTGCTGGTGTGCTTTATGAGAACTCTGTGTCAATCACTGACCCTCAAATATCTGTTCTTTCCTTCTTCTTCTGTAAAAATTGAGTGAGCATCCCTCCTGAGCACAATGGGAAACAGGAGAACGTGACCTCTGCTCCTGTTCAGAGACACACTGAAGCAAGCTGAGGGCTGCTGTCTCTGGCTTGCTTCTGCCTGCTTGCTGAAAGCCACTGCTCTTTCCCATCTGTTGCAATAACTGCTCGTGGAGCTGTTCTTGTACCACTCCTGCCCAAGTGTCCATTTCTTTCTCTCAGCCATGCTTGGAAGTCTGCATAGAGTTGTCCTTGGTTTTAGCTTTGCACATTTTAGTGCAGCAGCATATTTTTGTCTATGTAGCAGTAATGGCAGCAATTCAGAGGTGGCAATACCTTCAGACAGAGCCTCAGTGGCCAATTGTTTGGCACCATGACATTTTGGGTTGAATGAGCTGTGACCAAAAACGTGTGCCTAACCCTTGGACACACCTGAACACTTATCCTGGGGAAGGTTCTGCAACTTGCAGCTATGTTTTTGCAGTTAACAGCTCAGGAGTTTGTGGCTGGAGAGAAGATGCTCAAGCACTGAAGCCTTATTTTTCCCAAAAGAAAATTAATATATCAGCATTTATTTTAATTTGTGACAATTAAAGCACGTTTCAGAATTACTGATATTGTCAGATGGTTTCTTCAATTCTAACAGGCTACAACAGACTCATTTGATTTTCATTGTTGAAAATATGGATCAAAAAAATGAATCACAAATTCTCATCAGTAAATTCCAAGAATAGAGTACTTTCTTTTTTCTTTTATTGTATGTGTGCTACAATGTCCAAGAAATAATTAAATGTGTGCAAGTGACAGAAGCAGAGAGAGAAATAAGATGTGTTTTGAATATTTTCCCCTTTTGTCAATGCTTAGAGTTGGACTTGGATTTAGTGAGTTCCCATTAAGTTGCTTTCTTCTCAGTGGGACTGCTAAAGCTTAGCTCTTTTGAAAATCAGGGTGTTATAGTAAACCATCTAAAATAAATGCAAAAAGTAAAGTAAATATACAGTGAGTGATTAATTTTTGTACTAAAATAGCTAAGTATTAAGCATTTATTGCATACTTCTTTATTGTATCTGTAGAGATTTATCCCACTGCAGCTTCAGTGAAAATTTGAGCAAGATGATCCTGAGTTTCTGTCTTTGTTCAGTTTTGTGGGAGGCTTTTTATGAGGAAATTAAATTTGAGATAATGAAATCCCACTTAAAGTACATTAGTATGACTTTTGCTATAGGGAAGAAATGATGATGTGAGAGTCACTTGGTTTACCAAATACACATGTAATTTTTAATAAATCTGTGTAATTGGAATATGCACAGTTCTGAGGAAAATTACTTTATTAAATGAGTTTAAACTCCTAGGTGCCTTTTTTGGGATGTTTTTGTAGTGGAAGAGTCCTGACTCTGTGGTGAATCCCTTTTACAAATGAGACTATGCAAGTTAAAATCAGTGGGTTTCCCAAAAGAGGAAAAAAGCCTCATTTGATTAAATTCTGATCCAAATTTTGGCAGGTTGCCACTGCTGTAATTACATATTGAATTGAGCTATAATCTCTCAACACCTCAGAAGCTAAAACTATGAAGAAGTGAAATACTGTGTTTTATTTTTGTTACCATGTTAATCATGCTGAATAATTTCCACAAAATACATGCCTCTTATGAAGTCTTCATTGGTGCATCCCATACAGATGAATTTTTGTGCAGGGGGAGAAGAAACAGCAAAACTTTGGCACAGGCAGAAGGTTTACAGCAAATATTTTCTATGTCTGCATTTTTCATTCCATTTAATTATTTTTAAAATGTCTTAGGTACACAACATATGAGTACAAGCTCATAGTGCACAACGAGGTAGGATATACATCAAGTGAAGAAGTGATAGCTACTACATTAGCAGGATTACCAGAGAAGGGAAGTGTCCTCGTTGCACGTGCTGTTAATCACACTGCCATGGAAGTGGAATGGTCAAAACCAAGTAAGTGTGCTTAGTATTTATTCCAGTAACTAGATGTTAACCTGCCATCACTTACCATGGCCTGCCTTGCTCTCAGAGGAAACACAGTCCTTGCCTTGATTTATAATATACCTATATGTCCTTGAAAGGAGAGGAAAGAAATAGGAAAAAAAATGTGCACATTGTGCTCTTTCTCAGTCATGTTTGTATTTATTAGATGCTCTTTCTGCAGAGTGAGAGTAGTGAAAATGAAGAAATAGTTAATGCAGACTCGTGAGACATGTCTAAAGCAGTACTGCACAAAATCCTGTTGTCTTTGTGGCCTATTTCATCCTTTTGTATAAAAATTTACATCTACATGTAAAGAGAAGATTCCCTTTCTCTTTCTTTATGCTCTGCTCTTTAAAATGAATTTAGCCTATTTCTCTAGTTGGTTTGTTAATACAGCAGAGGGGAATTTCTTCATGACTTAAATGCAAATGATATTGTAAGGACTGGGTGCTGAATTGCGACAAATGTAGTCTCTTTATTTTATAATTGCATGCCTGAAGTGAGCATGCTTATAAAAACTGACAAATGTAATAGATCTGAAGCAGCTCACTGAAGTTTCATTACCTTGGTAATCTAAACCCCTGACCTTCTAAATGTAGGTAATGCAATCTGGTTTTATTTTCATTCATATCTTAGAAATTTCCTCCATATATGTTTGTGAATGTAGAAGTTAAACACCAAGACGAGGCCATTCATTATCTGAAAACCTTATCATGTTTCATTACTTCTTATGTTATAAATAAGCACATTAACTATTTTGTTTGTCAGTGTTTCGTTCTTTTTTTATAATATTAGTTTTTAAATTAGTTTTGTGTTTTCTTTGGGAACTTGGGAGCCATCAACATAAGTTGCCTTGCTGTCTTTCCCTCCTGAAAGTTTCTGACTTCTAAGGATTTAGGCCTTGTATCAGTACCACTTAAAATAGTGTATCACTCTTGATTAAGAGTTTCAATGACAAACCCATATATTATTAAGTCTGAAAAAATGCTTTTGGCTTTTATCAGTGCTCTGCCTCAGTGAGCTGAGTCCTGTTCAGTTGCATGGTGTGTCATTTCAAGATTTTTGTGTTAGTGCTTACAGTTTTCATTGTAATTATACTTTTCGTCTCGATGCCTAGTGGAAAAGAAGTTGCATTTAGTCAGACCTGAGCTTAAACTGTTTGACAAAGGACAGATAAGATAACAGATGACATCTGAGTCACTAAAATGGAGAAGACTTGCCTGGAATCTGTTCTTATCCATCAGCTCAGACCAGTGAATATCATTCCCTGTGTAGCCTGAAAACTGTGCTGTTTTTTCTGTCTTTCTCTGGGGAAGTTAGTGCTGGGTAAAATGTATTTTACAAAGAAATGTGAGGATCTGAGGTTTTTGCCCTGTGTTTTTAATGCTTCAGAGTGTATTGCAGCTTTAAATATAGATTATGTGCTCATGCTTGTTCTGAAACAATAACACATAGCTTCTCACTGTACTGTGAATGGCCAAAATGCCATCTGGGTAAAGCTGAATGTCAGTGCAATTTATGGCATAGGCACAGGTCCTTTATCCATGGCTAGAGGAATAACACGGACTGGAGTGGGCTCTGGGAAGTGTAGTTTGAAGGGAAGGAGCAAAAAGGCCTGCACCCCACTCCTTGCAGCGGGTTTTGCCTATTATTTTTTTTATTCCATTGACTACATGGAGATGTCTAGAGAAAGAAAGCTTTCTCCAGTGTTGGATAGGATGATGAACCATTAATGATTTTGACAAATTAGGGAGAGCAGTCTGTGTCACTCTTTAAATGGGTGAGATTGGAGACACTTGATGCAATATTTCCTTTTTTATAAATAAGAGGTTCTGCATAAAAATTGGTTTACTCTTCAAAATGAATGTTGTTGATAAGAAACTTGCTGAGTGAAAATTTTCCAGCTGATGTCCTCGTGTTTTTCCTTTCTTTTCCTAGCACTGCAGGATTTACAAGGAGATGTTGTTTACTACACCCTCTTCTTGAATTCTACTGATGAGAGAAGATCTGTGAGGGTCCAGGCTGATGTGAACTCTGTAGTCATAGATGATTTGCAGCCCAACACAGAGTACCAGATATTTTCTCAAGTTTTCAATGGAGTCCACAGCATCAACAGTGAAGTTGTGCATGTGACTACCTCAGATGGAGGTTGGTTAGCAGTGAATGCAGCTTGACTTAAAATCTGAGAATGAAATTGATTGATTTTTGTTAGGGTTGAGATCAGTCATCCTTCCATTATAAAATTTCCGGTATAAAAGGAAAAAGGTCTAAAACGTTGAAATGCTTAAGTGCTGGTTGTCATCATGTGGTAGATCAATAAACAGCCCCACTGAGACAGAAGCAAAAGCTCTAATAGCAGATATTAACCCAGTTTGTGCTCATCTTCTCCTGCATATTCCTGTCTGTGTGCACTAAGTTTGGAACTGAGTTCATATCAATAAATGGTGGAATTTAGAAACAATTAAAGGGTTTTTTAAAAGATTTGCTCTGTGAAGCGACATGCTTTTGACATGACAGATGTACATAAGGCCTTTCCTGAGTCACTAGAAACTCTGGGTGCAAGTTCAGCCTCTAAGAAAATTCTTTATGAGTCATTTCTATGTCAGTGGGCAAGTGCAGAGCTGGGGGTGGAGGTTGAGGATAAAATAATAATAAAAAAAAATTGTGCATCTGAAATGTGTTTAGAATGGTCTTTCTAATCTTTTTGCTTTATAAAGTCTCATTATAAACATTATAATATCATTACCTCAGAAGCAAGTGTTCCAGGTCATTAGCAAAGCACTTTAAGGGAGGATTCCATTTCCTTTCTCATGCCAAAGGTCAGCACCTTTTGTTTATAAAATAGAATTGATGGTAAGGGCAATTTTTCAACTGGTAAAGATTGTTTCTTATGATAAAAATAGGCCTTTGCATAGTTATTTCTGACATGCTTAGATAATTATGTAATTTAACGCTAAGAAAGGTGTTGGTTTTTTTCTTTTTTTTTTTTTTTAATAAGTGTTAGACTTCATCATTACCTAGAATAATCAACATTTGAAACCATTTACATAATGGCAATATTGCATATTGCTTCATCTATAAGGCTGATATTGTCACGTCCCATCAGACATAAGGTATTTTGGTCTCAGGTTTTGATTTAAAAGCAAAATGCTCTATTCTTCTTTTTTCTTCTTCTTTTTTGAAGAATTAAGATTGGGGAGACATAAAAATAATATTTGCATGTTGACAGTGCAGATGTGTGAGTAATTTATCACCATATCTCACTGGCCACATACTACTGATGATTGACACTGTGCTGCTGGTATAAAGCATTTTACCATCAGCTCTCATGATTTCTAACTGAGAGTATAATAAGCCAATTTACAGAAGACTACAGACTGTGATAACTTCATCAGAGGAAAGCAGATAAGCAGTGAACCCTTTGCTAAATACTAATCTGCATTTGGTTAAACAAGTGCTTTTGCAGAGACAGCTGGAGTTTATTCAGTTTCTTCCTTTATTTCTAGAGCCTGAGGGCATGTTCCCTCCAGAGGTTGTCATCATCAACAGTACAGCTGTACGTGTCATCTGGACATCGCCTTCAAACCCGAACGGTGTTGTCACAGGCTACTCTGTCTATGTAAATAACCAGCAGTACAAGACTGGAATGAGCGAGCCAGGATCCTTTCTTTTGGCAGATTTGTCTCCCTTCACCGTGTATGATATTCAGGTTAGAATATATTTTCTAGGTTGTGTGACATACTTTAATTTTACTTATTTAATTCTACTTGGATGTCCAAGAAAAATATTGTTCTGTAAATTTCTTTATACACGTGGACATGTGTTTGCACTGATGTTTGTGTGCATATCCATACAAGGAATATATTTATTTTTAGCGTATTTTGGTTTCTGTACACTTTTCATCACAAATTTCCATTATCTCCTTTTTCAAACTGTCAAAACTCCATTTACTTTCCCTTAAACGCTCTGTGCTTCAGCATTAACAAAGCCCCAACATATATTACAAAGAGGCAAAGATTCTACTCCTACTCATTAAAAGAAAATTGCAATTGTTTAAGAAACATCAGGCATGCATGATATATCTTTACAGTGAAATAATGATGTTGCATTTGACACCCCATTATCAATTTTTTTTTCCTTATCGTTTTGAGGAGGCAGCAGAGCTGATCTCTGAAATCATCACAGTACTTTTTATGGTCCTAATATGTGCAACATTTTTTCTTTGCTTTTCCCTTTCTCTCTCTTTGCCTTACTAGTCACATATCTAGTGAAAGGCAAAAAACTGTGGGCAGAAACATAATAATAAAAATAATAAAAAAATAAATCTTCCTGTCCTGACTTTGTATTAATCTCTTCAAGAAATGGATTTTGACACTTAATTGTAACTATTCCTGTCTATTTCATGAAGGTTTGGTTTACATTATTATATATGAGATAAACTTAGTAGTACTATGTGTACTTAATTCTGAGAATTTGCAGCCAGTTACTCCATGCCATAAGTAAACATCACAGTAACAGGCACACAGTAACAGATTTCCATGTTCCAGCCCCTCTGAAGCAGCAAACCTCCATCCATGAATACACATATGACTTTCTGAATGCCACTTGGAAACACATTTGTCTTTTCTCAATAACAATGCAAATTCAGTGTACTGCCTCACTTATAGACCCTCTATATTAATTTACCATGGCCACCTTCTGTTGCTTGAGATGTTAATTATTCTTCTCTTCTGCTGTGCTAGTATTTATATCTGCATCAATGTGATTGGTAAAACCAAAATAAGATGCCTTTACTTTTTTTTTCTTTTCATTCTTTTTCTTCTTTTCCTGCAAACAATATTATCTTGGATGCATGTGCATCTCACTGGTAATCTTACTGCATTATTTTTCATTTTCAGGCTTTTTTTTATTTGAAGTAAGTTCCCTGTTGACAATACAGAAACAATGTTATGATCCTTCACTACCTATTTCACTTTTCTTAGTTTAATCTCAAGAATTGAAGGAATATCAATTTATTTCTGTGTCATGTTTTCATAAAAAATTGTATAATTTCTATTTGCATTTCTTACTTGTAATTTACAAAATAGACATGAAGGAATAGAACACACTAAGGAAAAATATTTTTATTTTTATGTCAGAATATATAGTAGGAATAGAAAGATTACTCAAGGCCTCAAATGAAAGCACATTTTTTTCAGTATTGCATACTGGGGTCTACATATACATGCAGACAAACAAGTTCACTGCAACTCTTTTGTTGATAATTTAATAGCAAACAGCAATTAGTGCCAGAGGGCTGCATGTACCCTTCTTTTGAAAATGGCGTGGGAAAATGTGATACAGTGCAGTAAATCTTTGGCAGATATACTTATCTCAAAGCTGCAGTATTTTCCTGGCTGTACGGAATCTCTTAAATAGAAAAGAATTATATCGTGGGTGAAGAGAAAGTCTAAACAAGTAGTGGAACTGAAAAATTTCTGCCGCTGAATATGTGAACATCCTGTTCCTCTCCACCAGATTGAAGCCTGCACGGTGTATGCCTGCGTGAGGAGCAATGGGACCCAGATCACCACTGTGGAAGATGAGCCAAAGCAGCTGTCAGCACCCATTATTCACATAATTGGCTCAAGGTACTGTGCTATAGGTGGCTTTCATGTATCAGGGACATTTCTAGTGAGAACGGGGACCAGAATGTAAAGTTGTCTTCTCAAAACTGAATAAGGTGCATGAAAGAATTCAGTATGTGCTTTGAAAAGGTTTTTAGTCGTTGTTATCTTTGGTCTTGGAGCTTTTTCACTGAAAGATCAATCAAAGAAGTCTCACCCTTGGTTGATTGTACATACCCATTTGGGTATCACTGTGCTGTGATAATAAATAAGGCATTAGTGGAATAGTTAGGAGAAGTGTAGTGGAATGAAAATTATCACATTCTGCTGTCAGTTAAGAAGAGGAAGATTAATGTTCAGGGAGCAATGCGATGCTGATAATGGAAACTTAGAATAATTCTGGGTAAAAAAAAGTCACCCATCACAGCAGTAAGAATTAGTAAGCTATCTGAAAAGGCATGCATATCTATGTCTCCTTGAACTACTGTTTGCAAACTGCCTGTCCACTACACCCACAGGCATGGGCAAACTTCTCAATTGTAAGGGGAGCATCAAAGTTGCAGTCCTTAGAAGCAGCCAAATAGTAGCTTATAAAGTGATTCTTTGGGAGTTAATATCTTCCAAAGACAAAATAAAACTGAATTTGCAAACATATTTTTCAAAATTACCCCAACAGTAAAGCAGTTAACCTCCTGTGTTTGTGTTATTGTTCCTGTGATTTTCCTCTTCTGGTGGAGTATGCTCATTAGCAGCATTTCTGTCATCAAAAGAAAAACAAATCTTTTGAGAATAACTACTATCTAACATCTGAGCCTTCAGAAATGGCCAACAGAATGGAGTTGCTACTCCAGTCTCTTAAGGACTTCAGCTTCTTGTTTGCTATTTGTATGTTTTGCTTGAATTGAGCATTTGTTTCTGTATAAGGGTGAAATTAAGCTTGCTATTTTTCTGTCACACATATAGATACAGTCAAAGCTTGTTTGATGATAAGAACCCAATTCAGGATCTCATCTTTTGCCCTTGGCTTTAACTTATGTATGCCTTTGTCTGTATTGTCTGTACTGCAAACACTTATGCATGTTTCTGCTATTATATATAGACTAAATATGTCAGAACACATGAATGCAAAAGGATCAAAAATGCCTTCCTACTTTATAATCTGCTCAGCCAGAAACAGACTCTGTTTCTACACTGCCTTTTCCTACATGTCATATTATCATCAGCTGTTCTTATATCCCAAAAGAATACTAACTACTGATCGATTGCCCGGACATGTCTGGCCGTGGCCTACATGTGCCCCGGGTAGTTCATTTATTTGCCACGGTGGATTTGCTAGAGTGGAATTTAATCAATAGCTAATTCATTAATTCTGCTCCTCGAGTATGTAGGGATTGTGCAGTATAAAAATGACTGGCTGGCTTCAGCTTTGATTGAAATATGACAAACACTACAGCTGACAGCCTTGGCAGGTGCTGGGCTGAATATGAATTTTGCTTGTTTATCCCCTGTAAAAGAAAAAGCTTGGGCAAAAAAAACCCCCCAGTTTATGTGGACAAGAGGACATTTTAATACATATCTGTCATCAGAGAGGGAAAAAAGGCATTTCTAGAGTATAGGCTCATGGGATATCTGAGATATATAATAAAGCCTGTGCAGTTTATTGTCTTTAATTGGAATCATGGCGTTTTCCCCTCTTCTGAATCAGTTTGGGGGGCTGTATTATTGATGAGCATGCTGTAGGATAATGTCTTTGTGGCATTCACAAATAATTGTTTTAAAATTTGCCTCAAGGTGTTACATGACAGAAATTATAATTTCACCACCAACTTAGAAGTCTTACTGATAGCAGCTCCATCCAAAGTGTTCTAATGAAGGTTATACCACCAGAGCCATTATAAATACCTTACTTTTCCACCCCTTACACTTAATAACTCAGCTTCAGGCTGAAACTTGGCACAAAAGGTCGCAGTCCTGATATAATTATTTTATAATGCCAAACTTCAAATAGAAAAGAGTGTGGCACCCAATCCTGGAGTCCTAAGTCAGGTTCTGCTTTGCTGTGTTTCTTGCCTGCATTTAGGGTTTTTGGGGGAGAGGTTGCATTGACCATGTTTAGGTAGAAACAAATGCCACTGAAATGAGATACACTCTTGGTTTGTTTTGTTTTTAATTAGGACCTCAGGGTTTGACTCTGTAGACAAGTATTGTATTTTATTGCACAGTTTAGAAAGTTTTCTGAGTACTGAATGCATGTGGATACTGACTGATAGTTTGGGTAGTGGATTTAATTCTCATGGTGTGTTGGAAAGTAGTTCATTCCACTTTAAAACACTCCTCTTTCTCTTTTTCCTCGTAATACAGCAGTTCTGTTGCATGCCTTATTCAAAGGTTGATGGCTCAGAAAACACCATGGCCTAATCTAGGCAATCTAGGGAAAATCCCTCACAGATTTTTGAGGAGAGGGCCCTTTAAGTATCTTGGGGGGAACCAGAAACCCTGGTCAGGGTGTGATGGAAAGCTCAAAGAGGATAAGGCCATGGGAGGAAAGTCAGGTGAATTCTTTGGCTTGGTGTTCAGTGTCATGGCACTTTGGAAGGTTACTATATCTGTTGCTGTTTGTGAGTGAATGAGGAGGAGGAATTATTTCAAATGAACATGATAGTGAAAAAGATTTTTTAAAAATGGACAAAACAAAAATGGATAAATGGAAAAAATGGATAAAACATAGCAACAAATTCTTGGGATTATGGTATTTGTTCATGAGTTCTAAAGGAAATCAAATATGAAAGTGTCAAACTGCTGTGTCATGTTAAAAAGCCTTTGTCATTGCTGGACAAATGGAAGGTGAGAAAATGTAGTGCAGATTTCAGCAAGGGAATATTGGGAACTGAAGACCGGGGAGTCTGATTTTCCATACAGGGAAGATGGTCAGAGAGCCAGAAGACACCTGATCACTCTCCCTACTCTAGTCATGGGGAACACAAAGCACTGCAAGGTTTCTCCAGGAAGTTTGTAGCAACAGGAGAGGCATGATGCCATTTATCAGAGTGTCTGGACTGTGCCATACTGCCTTCTCTAATTCTGTCAGCCCTGCATCCACCATGCAGCAGCTACTTAACTCCTGTGCAATAGTGCTGCTGCAGTTGCTCAGTATGTGTGATCTCCTGATGAGGGAAATATTTTACCCACTAGTCATTAATAATAGCAGTGTCCCCTATCTTAAGCCTGTCAGGTGAATCTTGTGATTTTTTTTTTTTTTTACTTCCAGTTCCTAAAACGTAAAGTCATTAAATCTTTGATTTTTTGAATTTAACTCCTGCATGTGATGAGACTAATGGAATATTCATTATCAAGATTCTGAAGTGAAGCTTTGATATATTTTAAAACGTCACTGTTAAACCTTTGCTACTGTATTGAGAAAAAACAAAAATCAGGAGTCCTTTTCTGCCTTATGGGCACTTGGAGCTGATGAAGTAGAGAAGCACTTGGAGCTGATGAAGTAGAGAAACCCCAGAAGTTTGTTTCCAGAGTCTGTTTTATCAAAATATATCTGAAGCATTATCAAAATTAAAAATACTGTTATTTTTCATGGATTAAAAAAAATTCTACCTGAAAATGTCAAAAACAATTGTCTTTACATCCTTGAGTCAAATTTACTTTGCTCTCCTTCACAACAGCAAATACACTTTCCTGGATCAGTTTGCAATTGTTCTTTATCTCCTGAAAGTGCTTTAGTGGACTTGTAATCTGAAGCAGATTGTTTCTGTGAACCTGGCTAGGCTGTCTTGCCTGTGTCAGTATTTTCCCCTCAGTGGCAGCAGTGGGACTCATCCAGCATGGGAGCTCCCATAAATGGCAGACACTTGGAGTTTTCTCTGGGCAGAGAGGGGCTATACCCACCTCTGGGGTGCTGCACGTTTTTGTCTATGCCTGCAATTTGTGAGTCTGCTTCTGCAGGCCAGGCTGTGGGCGCTTCCCAGGGTAGGCACAGCTCCAGGGTGCCCCAGAGGGAGTGGCTGGGTGGCAGGAGAGGCCAGGCAGGCTCTGTGCCCACGTTCCTGCAGCTGTGTCAGACGCACCACGCGCGACACAGCTGCCGGCGCACTAACGCGCCCATCGTGTCCCATTAAATCCGCACCTGCTCAGGAGGATTTTCAGCTCTGCCTTCAGATGGGGGATGTCAAAAAGCCTCTGCAGTACCATGAAAACCCTGCTGTTATTTTTTAAACTGAGCTGTGCCCTGCTCTTGCTGCATTGCCACACTTTGCCATGGGTGGCAAGCATCGGAAGGTGTAGACATAACTGAAACACCCATAAAATTGTGAAAGAGTGTGCTTGTCTATGAGCCTGTTCTGGAAGGTCATGCTGAGCTTTACCTTGTTGCCACTGGTCAGTGAATTCCCCTTCCACACAATTTCCTTGTTCAGCTGCAGTTTTTCTTTATATCAGGCTATGTCCACTCCAGTTGTGTCGCTATCAAATAATAATAAAGTGATTTCTTGTTAAAGGAAGGAAATACATACTGCGCTCTGCAGAAAAGGCAAAATGTTTGACTTATTGTGTTAATTCTTGGGCCTAATTTTAAATTATGTTTGAGAGAATTATGACTTGAAAAACTGCAAAAAACTGGCACAATACTCGGAAAATATGCTCATGAGGGTCTGAACAAAACTTGCAGAAAGAAAATAATTCAAAATTAAGACTGGGAATGCTTTCTTTGCTCCTGTGATCTATTCTGTGCAAAGACCAGGAGAGAGTTACAATGGCATTTATAAAGGTTAAAGTACTGCCCTTCTTTTACTTTTCTTTTTACTGTTTTTTCCTGAAGTTTATACAATATATTTTCCTGTTTTTCTGTTTTTAAGTGTAGCACTATTTAAATGTGGATGAGTGCATTTGTGTATGTGATCATGTGTGTGGTAGAGTAGGTAGAAAATACAAAATAGCAATGGATGGAATATGGAATTAAATCTACTATTCAGATGAAGACCTTGGAATGATAATGGCAACTCTACAAGCCACTTGTGAATTTATTCCCTCATAGGTGACATTAATTCCTGGTCTGCAAAGCCTTATTGAAGTGTGTGTTCCTATGTTTATACCTCAAGCAAGTGAAATAATAGTTCACTTATTTTTATTCTGTTAAGATGTCGAAGTTTATCTCAGCAGCTGCTGTTTCACTGTAGCATTTTCACTTTAAATTAATGCTAATTTCTGATGTCACTGGCATTCTGACAGTGACTGTGTAATTGGGACATGGAGATTAAAAAGAGGTACTTGGAGCCTAGCTATGCCATGTTTTCAGTCCTTCTATTGATCTGCACGCAGCATTGGGATCTCCTTCTCCCTACCCAAAGAGTCACAGTGAAAGGAATTTGTGTCTTATGCAATACTCCACAGTGAATATACAAGAAATGAAGTACTCATTTGAAATATCACTGGGAAAATTGTATTTTTTTTTCAAATGTCCCTTTTCTTTTTTTTTTTTTTAAATTATCATAATCCTAAGCGGGTGTCTCAAGGAAATATCTACACATTTTTAGTTGCGATAGTCATGCTACAGCTGAGCATGATTTAATAGCCCTTAAGAGATTTTGTTCCTGAAACTGATGATAGTCTGATATCAAATCTGGAATCAGCTGCAGGATTTTGTTTTACAGACAGTCTTTGCAGGCTGCTGCAGTGATACTTTTGCACTCAGTCAGAAATCTTGAGTCTTAGTCATGATAAACACTTCCACTTCTTACTTTTAATTTGATGTCCAGTCAAAATATTTAAGTACAGAAGGGAACCAGTGCTTACTGATGCTGTAATAAGTTTTAATTCTACTCTGAAGAATACATCTCAAAGCAACATCCTTTTCTTTTTTTTTTTTTTTTAAAAAAAGGGGAAAGGCAAGATTAAGACTAGCCTGTTCTAAGTGATGGCTGAGCACAGTGTGAGTTAGCTGCACTGGCAAAGGCACAGAGGGAAAGGAGTTATGAAATGAGAAGAGTAAAATGCTAGATAGTTTGCTACACAAAAGTTTCCAGAAATGGGAAAGAGATGTCGTTTAAACAGCAACATTTAAGGACTTTGGTTGCGTGTGTGATTAGTTTTCATGGAGTATTAGCAGATATTGACACTTTTTAGAAACTTTCAGACCTTTGATCTATGGAATTTGTTATTCAGAACACTTTTGGAAACTTCAAAATGTTTCACTCGATGTGAACTAGTGTAAAAAGGAACTGCTAATCATTTAATGTAAGTAGTTACAGAGGCATAAATACATCCAAATGTTGAACAGATGTTTATTTTCTTATTGCAGATCCCTTCAAATCAACTGGGCATCACCGGGACAGCCAAATGGCATTATCCTGGGATATGAACTCCTACGTAAAGCGTGGCAGAAGTGTACTTCATTGAAAACTCCAAGGAGCAGCAAAAGTAGTAGAATGTGCATCTCATTAGAATGTAAAAAGGATGAAAATATCTGTGGAGAAGTGTGTTATCATCCAGAGTCGGAGGTACTTCTATATTCTAAAGTTACTTATATAATGAAAAATAATATTTTTAGGAAGAGGTGTGTACACCAAACCTCTAATTATCAGAGAAAAGGAAGTGGAGGGCTTGCTTCTTTTGATGCTTTAAAATCAAGACTCTGATAGATAACCTGAAGCTCTTTAAAATCAACTATAGATATTTGAGCTCATTACAAGGATAGTTGTGTGTGAGTCAGCTGAAGACAAGTGATTCTGTTAAGTCGTTGTTTGTTGACCTTATTTTTCTTTCAAGAGAAATTAATTGGTAAGCATTTATGAATGTGTTCATTAACACTTTGGTTTGGTGCATTGTTGAAGTGAATCTCCAAATTGTTTTCATTTATAACATGCTGGTTGAGGGTAGAAGTAATTTTAACACATGTAAACTGAATTCCTTGCACAGGAAGCTAAGCCAGAACCTGTGTTTCAAAATCCCTTCAAATATGTTGCAGGTCTGGATGGGGACTTTAGTTTCCTAACCACTACAAGGACCACCTCACTTCACAACATCAAACTTCTGAAGTTTCTTCCTTTCAGAAAGCTTTGCTTCATGTGTGTAGTGCAGAAGTTCATCCCAAGAATTCAGGCTGTATAGGTGTTCCCAAGTAAATCATACAAGCCATGGATAATGAAGTTTGAGAAGTGCCACCTCTGCCACCTCTTGAGTCCCCCAACACAGTCCCATTGTGACAAATTACATGGTGGATACACATAGATCTCAGTATGTATTTTTGCATCTTACTTGGGCCAGTTGGCACCAAATTGGGAAGAGCTGTTGACTCTTTCAAAGGCAGAGAGGCCCTGCAGAGACCTCAACAAATTAAGAGAGATGGGCAACCACCCACATTATGAAGTTTAACAAGGGATAGTGCTGGATTCTGTACCTAGGACAGGGCAACCCCTGTGAATACGTGGTAGTTCATATGGCAACTTTAGCATAAAGACATTGCACTTGACCACTGAAAGGCCACAGGAAATTTCTAGGTGTATGCAGAACTTGAAAAATGCTAGCAAATCTATACAGTTTCTCTTTGTGTGAGGAATTATTCCTCAGATCCTGCATGGCAAATGGTGGTTATTAACATGGTTTTCTGGGTTTTTTTCTTCCCCCTCTTAAGTTATTCCTTGGCTAAATGTTTAATGCACAGATTCTTCAGTAGACAAAATCTATTTAGATTCAGCTACAAGTGGGTAACTGTTACATGACAATGATGAGCAACTCTGAATGGGATCTATTGTGATTTGTCAAAGGCATTTTTAAATTATGGCTATTTTCAGGTTAATCTTCATATGAGTTCCTGTTTAGGAGTAGGATCAATAGCATAGCAGGAGTCTGTAATGGTTTTTATTGACAAATGAGGTAGAAAGCTCTTAGTTTGAAAGTAAGATTTAATGTCATGAAATAGTGTCTCTATTTGTCAAAGACATCATCACGTGTTCTGTGACTAAAGCAAACAGTATGTATTCACAAGATTCCCTGTCAGACAAGACAGTAATTAAGGGAGTGAGTTATTGGAGGGGTTCAAATCAAAATATAAATTATTCCAGCCAACATGGCTTTAGCTTTTGAATTCCCTTGAAAGCACTACTATATTAAATATAAGTATTTCTGAAATCTTGCAAGAGAATTATGGGCAGCCCTTTTTTCTAAAAGGTAAAATTATTTATTTCAGGTTTCTGGCATGGTTGACTTTTACTACATCTTGGCATGTGCATGAATTAAATTTGTATTAAATTAGTTTTATAAGTTTTCCTCTTCATTTTGTTTTTAGTCTTCATACATTTATGGTAACTTTGAGCTTGGAAAGTGTTCATTTATTTTTATGGCTCCCTAGCTTTCTAATTTTTTCTAATTAATTTTGCATTACATTGTTCTAATGGTCTCTCTGTATTCTCCAAGACTGTGGTTAGGAGTGGGTGCTATTTGTTAAGCAATGGATATGTAATAAATGACTGTAAAGTCCACAGGAAACTGAAGCACTCATACATAAAATGACATGGCAGTAATTTTTGTTGGTGAGTTGATTAAAATTCCCCTCCCAGTGCTTTATCTGGTTTGCTATGTGTATCTATGCTAGCCTTCCAAAATGTCTGTAAGAGACATCTACAGAGCTCTTAGTGCCTTTTGTGCTTTTTAAACTCAAGTCTGTGATAGGGACAACATAAGACAGTGGCAGCTTTCTCTCATATTTTTATAGAAGTCACTGTCAGGCTTTATGCTGGTGTTTGTGGTCCTTGGATTTGACAGTCTGCTGGACAGAAACGAAAGGCAGCACTGATGAGTGTGCACTTGTTCCAAAAGCTTCTTATCCCAGTGCCAGGAGCACCTCACAGAACCACAGAATGATTTGGGTTGGAAGGGATTTTAAAGACCATCTCATTCCAACGCCCTGCCGTGGGCAGGCACACCTTCCACTAGACCAGGTTGCCTAAAGTCCCATCCAACCTCAGCTATTCACCATACATTGTACTGGCAAATGTGAAGAGATGCTACTGAGAATTAAATGCTGAGCAGCTTTAGTAATATTCAGATCCAGAATAATAAGCAAGTTCTTTGATAATAGACTGGTCAGCAAAAGCAGGCAGTTGTATATAAATAGACAAATAGGTTGTGGAGTTCTCACATTTGCTTGAGTCACTTATTGCACCTTGTTTACAAGACAAAATCTGGATCTAATTTCCCTCTTACAATTTTCTTGAAATAATGAGTATAAAGTGATGGAAAACCAGGCCTTTTATGTAAAATTATTTCAAGATATGTTTATGGTTATTTATTAATCTTTCTTAAGGATTTATGGATTACATTTGGCATCATCAGCTTGCTATTGTAAGGCACTGCAGAAAAAGAGGGATTTGTTATGATTCAGCTACATAAGAGATCTCCAAAATTTAATCCACTCCAGTAAAAGAATTACCAGGGTGTATTGTCAGTGTGCAGCAGAGTGGGATGCGGGGACTCTTCATCCAGCCCTGGCTGAGCTGGGTCCAGCCATGTGGTGCAGCTCTGTGAGCAAGGCAGTGGGGAGCAGCCTGGCTGCACTGCTGTGTGTGCTCTGCACTTGGGATCCAGGCTAGAGCCTCCTCTGCTTGGGACTGTGCTCTGCAAATAAACCAGCTCGCCCCGAGCCACCTGGGGACAGGTGACCTTTCCACTGCAAGGGACATGTGTCCATGCACATTCATGGGCACATGCACTGATATTAGGACCAGTGAAGACCAAACATTCATCCCATCCTAAATAATCTTTGCATCAGATCCCTACTTCTTCTTTCTAGTTGTTATTCAGTTTTCTGCTTCAGTGTTAGGATTCTTTGTTATTTTAACTAAAGCTAACACATTGTTGTTCCTAGTATCCTTACCCTGGTGTTTAATGAGACTTGCATGGATTTATTCCTTGAACGCAGAAAGAATTTAGAAATATTTTTGTGTGTGTATTTTTTCAGAAGAACTGAGAATACACTCTGATGCTGAATTTTGTCTCCTGCCAGGAGGGTCCCGATGTCCTGTGGACCCTTTACAGTGACAAACTCTGCTGCTTGAGTATTCCCAAGTTGCCAAAATTTTCAGTCTTTCTCTAGATGTTTTCAATAAGATGTGATCCCTAACTCTACCTGTATGTGAAGTCTCATGACCACGAGGTTTGCAGAGGTACTTCAATTAACAAGGGAGTGTTGCCTGAGTTTCACCCATCAGGTAGCATAATCTCAGTATCAGTAGGAAAGGCTTTCCTCTATTAACCATGGAGCTACCAAACTGTGCATCTGTTTTTGCTGACATCCTGAGGTGAACCCTGAAAATAATGAGACAGGTACAATAAAAATGTAATTAAAGGAGTGGCATAAGGACTAATTATCTCTGCTTCCTTTGCATCGTGAGTCTGAGCATCAGTGGTTAAAAGGGTCCTGACTGAAGGTGTTAATACAGCTTTAGCACTTTTTATTTTCAAGTGCAACAAGCTGTATAAATCTGTAGTTAATGAACTAATCAAACAAAACTGACATTAGTAGGAAGTACAGGTTTATCCCTTTACTATTGTAATTAATGTACCATTTATTAAAAACACCAGCAGGACTCTTTTTTAAGAACAGGAGGAGTAAAACAGTGGCTTGATAGCCAGCTTCAAAGGTGTCAGTAGTGAAACATAACACATCTTGACACTGGTGAAGGGTATCCCATCAATATTTATGCAAAATTTACTATTAATGTTACCAATATTCTGCAAATTCTTTTCAAGTTCTTTCAGGCATAGAGAGCCTTTAAAAATATTACACTTCTTGTTGTAACACACCTGAAAGACAGGAAATGAAACTCATTTTGGGAAGATAATACATAGTGATTTGTAAGAGAATAACAATAATTTCTGCTCATGGATTTTAGATCTAAGTCTGTATCAATTACCAAGAGACAACAACAGTTTGAGAAAAGAAATGCCTGAGTGAGTATACTTAGCTGAAAAGGGTGTCTGTATAGATTCAGAGATAATTTAAGTAAAAAAAAAGAATGAGCCTTGCTAATTTAAAATATTCCCTCTCACATGAGAACATGATGGGTCAATCATTACTCAGGTGTTTGCTCCACAGGCAGAAATTTTTAATGAACTCCTGTAGCTAATAGGAATTCCTGAGAGTGTTTTGTGAATTGCTATTTCACAAAGTGGCCCTGGCAGAAAGCGTTTGACAAGAAGGATAAACATGGCTGCCTAGCACATCTGTTTATTTGAGTAAATCAGTCCTAGCTCAACTGGCATGTGTCCATAAGGCCAGATAATATCCTTCAGCAAAGTCTTCAGTAAGCTGAGGGATCAGGGATGACACAATTGTAATTAGAAGAGAGTTGCTTAGATAAGTTTGGAGTATTTTAAAAAATTGTTACAATATTGTGTAATCCTGCCTGCCAGATTTGATATCTAATACTCTGTGCCAGTGTCATGGCTGACTGGGCCTTTCTCAAGCATCATAATAAGCCTTCCTTTGTGCCCAACCCTTCCCAGTCCCTGTGCTCCTGCATCACAGTCCCTCTGTGTGCTTGGGTGGGAAGAGAATGACAGGATTGATTTGTGAGTTACTTTGTGAAGTTGCTGTTGTTTTTAAAGGCTGCTGCAACAGCTAAGGATGAACATCTTGTATCATCTCCACAGATAGTAAAGATCTTCTGGTTACCAAGTGCATGTTGAGCATTCAACCCTCTTTACAAGAGTGAAATCTCCAACCTGCCTAAAATGCTGGTGGCACTGTATTTGTTCACTCCAGGGCTTCTGCTTCCATGTACAGGATTACACCACCCCGTTGGGGCTGTTGCATTTAGATGTGAGAGGATGAGCTCATAATAACCTTTTGCCACTGTAACTTTCAATCCATCTGCTTTTCTTCTTTTTCTGTGATGCAAATTTAGCATTACTTGAGTGGTTTTGGGGTTTTTTTATGGATTGATATTGCAGAATCCTTGGGCTGCCTATCAATGCAAATAGAGACTATCTCTAGAGGACTGCCAAAAAAGTGTTCTTTAACAATTTACAGCTGACTGCAGAGGATGTTATGAAACTACATAATAATAGCACTGACTGTATCAGTTGGTAACACCAGATGAGAGTCTGAATGTGTTCTAGAACTGACTGGGCCCCTCTTTGGAAACTGTCCATAGGTTGTTAGGAAATACTGAGGATCTTATGTATTTTTAACAAGAGAAAGTAGCTGCTGAAACTTTTGTAACACATCTGGATGTACAGCTGGGGATTTTGTGCAGGAATTGAGGTGGAAAATGAGACACATCAATAATAATAATAATAATAATAATAATAATAATAATAATAATAATAATACTGCTGCAATCTTACAAGCAGTGTTTCAAATGGAATGCTGTGGAGTTAGTACTAAAATGGCCCTGCTGGAGTTGGTATGCAGAGCAGCCCTTTCTACAGAGGATTCAAAAGTTGAGTGACATTTCTTAAACCTGGAAGCATCTCAAGGAAAGTAAAATGACTGCTCAAGCATTTGAGCCTGGATAAAGCCAATGATGTGCACCTTTTTAATCTAAAAAGTGGAAAGACAGTGTTCAGGTGAAATTTGAGTGGTGGCCATCAGTAAAAAGAATGAAAAATGGGATGACAAATGAAATCCATGAAAAGAAGAGTTGGTATTGGGCTGGACAGATCACAGAGGGAGACACCAGACAATCCCAAGAGGCACAAACTGGGACCAAGAATGCCCAAGGGACATGTGTTTGGCCTTCTTTCTTGTAGGCAGGTACAAAATTTCTGGCTGCTGTCTCAAGCTCAGGTTGCAGTAAAATGGACAGGACAGAGGGCATTTTTGCAAATGTCAAGAACCTTTGCTAAAGGTGACCTATTCTGAACAAAGTGGCTCAATAGGACTTGGGTTTCTGGTTTTAAGAATGCTTTTTAGCCATTTGGAAATACAGAGAGACCAGGTAAACCTTCCGATTTCTTTGGAGCTAATTGTAAATTGAGAAAAACTCAGCCTGGAGTGCATGCCAGTCATTGCAAAATATCCAAAAGCTAGGAAGCAGACAAGAGTTCTAAAGCTGAGTTTTATTTGACATCTTAGCTAATGATCTGGAAGAAAGAACAGAAGGTTAATGAAATTCATAGATTGGGTTATATTACCAGTGACAAAATGGACAGCAAAATAATATAATAGTGCCTACAGAGATCCAAAATTCCTGAAAATTATGAAATTCAGCTACACTGGTAGTCTAAAATAGATGCTGAAGGAGAAAGTGCATTGGAAAAGCAGAAAACAGTGTCACAATTCAAAGCATATAAAGTTATAAAACCTAAAAATATAATGAGGAAACAGGAACCTCCTCTGTCCTACCTGATGTTAATTGTGGATTACCTATTGTTTATGTACTGTAAAGTGTAACTTCAGAACCTAACCTAATACTCCCAAGAGTCATGGAATAATGGCCATTCAAAAGTGAACAAAACAAAGCATCATCCTTCTGAAGTCAAAGAGAGTTTATGGCATCAGAAAATCAATGTTTTTGTTTGTATTCATTTTTATTAACATATATAATACAAAAGAGATGCCCTGAGCCCTTAATATCCATTTCTACAAGTTTTTTTCTCAAGTAATAGTCAAAGTACCTAGGTAAACTAAAGATCCTTCAGAGCAACACTCTTTCTTTGTTGCTTAACTAACCTGATTTAGGACATGGTAAAAGTCAGTAGTGGAAGAGGTCCATTTCAAAAGAAGACAAAGGAGGAACTCTGCTCTAACATCTCTGCTCTCCTGCCAGCTCCATTTCATGCCTAGCTGGAAGAAGCTGATATAAGTTGCACTGGCTGTAGGTCCCAAGTTTACCATTTTTATTGTTATTCTACTGACTGTGCTGTATGATTTGCTGGGTATTCAGTGTGCCACTCCACTGACACAGGAGTAAGTGTACAAATAAATATTTGATTGTTCAAGCATATAATTTTCTCGACAGCACCTAGAAAGAAGTCCACAGTTAAAAGGCCTTTTCAAAATTCATTTCCATATAAATTTTATTCTGAAAAAAAAGTCCTTATATAAATACTATTCTCTTGAGATCACATTGTCTGAAGAACTATCGTCATAATGTGATATATGAAGATAATTCCACTTATTTTTATGTGAAAGAAAACCCAAAAGCTCATATTGGGAAATACTTTTTTTTAGTTGTAAGGGTTTCATCATAAATGAAAAAAACAAAACCAAGAATTGGGAAGAAAAAAAAGGGTCAGGTGATGGTAGACTAAATCCACATTGCAATCTACTCCACACTGAGAGACTCAAACAGCCTGCAAGGCATATGAAGATGATTCATATTAATGGACTATTTTATTAAGGTGCAGTATGGTTGAAGGCCACATAGCAGCATTCTGTCAGATACACAGTAGTTTATTGAAGTCTGATAATGCTGGAGGGCACAGAATTTTAGCCAAGTCACATTTTATTTGACTGCACTCCTATTAGTGTCTGCACTAGGATACATGTTTTCATATACATTGTTTTGCCAGACAACACATTATGTGCTGTTTAACAGATACTGCCTTCTTACTGATCTTTTTTTTTTTTCTTTTTTTCTTTTTTTTTTTTTACTACTTCTAGGTATGTTGTAATGGGATTCTGCACAACAATAAACCTGGCTTCCAATGCTGTGAGGACAAGTACATTCCATTTATTCTTAATTCACCAGGGGTTTGCTGTGGTGGGCAGATACATGCTGTGCAGCCAAAACATCAGTGCTGTGGTGGTTATTACACCAGAGTTTTAGTAGGTAAGAGACAGCTCCTTTCCACTGCTTGAATGAAACAAAACAACAAAGTTGATGTATTTGTTAAATCAAGGAGAATGAAAACAATAAATGTGAGATTTATCAAGATATATAGATGTCTTCGAGACTTGTGCTCAGTGCAAAGGAAATTGCGCTCACTTTGCCTTCCAAACACGGTACACTCTGTTGGTACAAGAAAGGCTTAATTGATGAGACCTGATGATTGGGTCATTTCCCAGAGAACTAATTTGTGCCAAACTATACTTAATTGCAGTAAGTGCTGCATAATGGGGAGGGCAGTTCTCCTTAATAGGAACACCATCAGGCAATTTAGTGGTGAAGTTTAGTTCTCTGCTTGACTTGACCCCACATGTTTTTCCATAGCCATTTCTGTTGTAGAACAATTGTTAGCCTTTGGTGTTGATATTCTGGATGACATCACTTCTACTTGTTTCTACATTGTCTACTCTTTGTTTCCACTAATGTTACAGATCAAAGTATGCCTCCCACGTGCATTAACTTTGATGGTAATTTATCCTATTCTCAGAGTGATTTGGGAAGTTTGCCAAAAACTGTGCTTCTGCATTACTGTCCAGAGTTTGGTTTTCCAGTTTGTTAGGGGGTCATTGTTGACAGGAAAGGGAGGAAAGGGAGGAAAAGGCCCCTTTCATGGGGCCAGTGTTCAGAGCATATAACTCTTTGTAGGCAATTGTCAGGTCAGGAGCTAAAATGCTTCCATTACTCACGAGCTGGCACACATTCCGTAGGCTCACAAATGCTTGACATTTTGCCAACACGTTCTGCACATCCCAAGTTCTGATCTTTTGAAAAGTAATTAATATATCACAATATTAGAATGCCTTCCATGATGTCATCAGAAAAGTTCTATCACATGGAAGAACCAGAGAAGTGTATTTTGCTGACCTCATTAATCTCAGTGTACTGAAATGGAGAGATTATACTGTGACCTCTGTCCCCATCCAGTGGTCTATGTTAACTAGCTTAATGTTGTTTACATCAAGAAAGAAAACCACAGTGGAACAAAATGTCTTATGTCTGACAGTAGTTCTTGTTCAGTCAGCAATCCACAAGCATGAAACAGTGAATGTTTGAACATGATTTTAAATAAATTTTCTAAGTATACTTGCTGCATTATTTTTCTATACTCTAAAGGGCAGCAACATGAACACTGTTGGTCACTTTTTCCTTTTTTATTTTTATAAATATGCTAATAACCTCAAGCTAAATGTTAATGTGGGTCATTGTTTGATAAGGATAACAATTAACTGGTAAGACTGCATAGTAGTTTTCAGAGGGAGAACATTTTTAAGCCTAGCTTGGAATGGAACCCATTTTGAGAGGTTAATGAGAAGGTTACTGATCCTTTGTGTCTTATGTCTAATAGTTCTTTAAAAAAATTAGTTTTATTTCCAATAGATGTAAGCTACAGTCTGTGTTTTAATACTTTCTCTGTGTAGCAGCTAAATTAGCTTCCGAGGAATGCAGGAAAATATGATGAAGTACCCAGATAGATTGTTACTTTTATACTCTAAAAATTTGTTCTCATCTTTTTTTGGTTATTATTGACTTTATTTGATAAAGTTATTTATACAGGAAACTCTCTAAGCATACATATTTCCCAGATATTGTTTGGCCAGCTCAATAGCTCAGGATGTGCTGAAGCATACTGGTCTGGAGGCATGAAGATTACAAATTAGGAAGGCAGAATCTCAATCTTAGGAAGGCAGAAACACTAGTGCACAAAGAAGTGCAAACATCCATCCCAGAACTAAGATGGGAGGCAGAACAAATAATGTTACTACCACCCAGGCACCTCTTTGGCAAGTAATGTGGAGAGAAAGGAAAACAATGTTCTTCCTCATCTGTTACAATCTCAGCACATGTTTATTTCTGACAAAAGATGCATTGAGTTTGGAGCTCTCTGTCTTTTAATTCCCAATCTTTCGTAAGAAAAAAACTTGAGATATTGCTTTAAATGAGAAGGATTAGTTTTAAAAATCAAAACACATTTCTTTGATTATGATTCAGGAATCAAAATACTTCATTCAACTCTACTATCCATCTTCAATAGCAAAACAAAACCATTCCTCCTTCCAAATGACATTTGAGCCACAGAAAACACTGCAACACAGAAAAATAACATAAAAACATTAGAACATTGGATCAGCTCAATTGGATTCACCAGCTCCTTTATAACAGTATATGCTTTGTTCATAGCCCACACCTTATTCCAGCCCACCCCACCCCACCATTACAGTGTCAGTCTCATTGGCAATCTTATCCTACAGTCTTTTCCTGTAAAAGCTGATGATTTTGCTTAAGTTGCAGCCAAGCCCACCAATTGTGATGGTGGTATTTAATTTTTAAAGTGAGTTTAATCCTTAAATTCTCTGTGAGATGAACTCCTGAGCGACACTCAAACATGAAAAATGCTTTAAGCATTGTGAATTGATTCATCAAGACAAGTTTGGAATGATTTTGAAGGAGACAAGAAAATTTTTTGTGAAGAATAAGTAGCCTGATGGTTCTGTTAAACACAGCAAGAGTGTGCTCTCTTTACTGTGTAGCTGCAATTGCAAAAAGGTTTTATTTGTATAATTGTCATATGCACAGACATTATTTTCATTGCTCTTCTCAGCTTTGTCTCTGTCATGCTTGTCTTTTGATATCTTACAGAGTCTTGACCTGAATTAATGAATGCACATTTCTTTAATCATTATTACAAATTAATACAATACTTTTATAGCATCCTAAACTACCAAGTGATTCTGTGCTTTCACCTGGAGAGTTCTGTACATGAAGCTGTGTGAATCCAGATTTGTTGCTATCTAATGAAAGGCTCTCAGGAATTTCAAGGGCTATAAATGGATAAAATCTTTAATTGCATCCTTATATTGACAGGAGAAGTATGCTGCCCTAATGAAGAGGAGAACAGAGTTTCAGTTGGAATTGGCGATTCCTGCTGCCAGGGAATGCCTTACTCCACATCAGGCAATCAAATCTGCTGTGGTGGATCCCTGCATGACAGTTTCAATCAGCAGTGCTGCGGTGGAAGGGTCATAAGCATGGACTCAGTCTGTTGTGGTGATGAAAAGGAAGGGACTGCATACAGACCTCTCACAGGTAAGTGATAAGTCCTCAAGAAAAAAAGCTCTTCATCTTTCTAAATCTCTTGTGACACCAGCCATTCAGAAGTGACACACTCAGGTTTGAAGTGTGTGTGCCAATTTGTTAAAATGTTGTTGCACTTTAGTCACCTATTTTGCTATACTCCAAAATGCTGAGCTTGCAGTAACCTTCTTTGCCTTTGTGCAAAAGCTGCAGGGGATGAAGAAACCAGACAGTTCAAAAGGAGTGAATGATCTTTCCTTGTGCAAGTCAGGAAACAGGACTGGTGCCCTCAGTGAGGTTAGATTGACCACCTTGTGCCACCATGTATCCCAGTGCAGGGATTTTCCATTTGCTCTGGAAATGTGGAGTTAGTCACCTGGAAACTGAAGATTGCAATGGTGTCTGCTTGGTGGTTTATGTCACTGTCTTGTGTTCATCCCTCACATGGGGCTGTACCTGCTGTAGTTTAAAATTAACAAAAAATTAATCCCCAGCACTGCTCACTGGCTCATCTGGTGTATCCCATTAATTTCTTGGGAATTATAGGAAATTACTCCATCATTTAGAGATACAATCCAAGCCCTGCTTCCTTATAAAACACTTTGCGACTATCTGAGGACAGACATTGGAGGTATTATTAGAAAACCTATTCAGATATTTTCATGTGTCTTTTCTTTCCACAATTATTAGACAAATTATATCCCATCAGCCTTAGGCTTTCTCAGCCTGACAAAAAGACTTCAGAAACTATTGTGGTGTGAAAAAGGAGTCTGATTTCAAAATACAGAAATAATGAAGGTTTAGTACCCAGATTTGCTTGGTGTACAAAGCTGAGTGATGGTGTATGCCAGTTTGAGCCTCTTAGTTGTACAACCAAGAATCTTAACATATAACTAAGAATCCAGATCTGAAGGCTGAACTCCTCCTTTCTCCAAAAAACAAGCTCTGTCTTCAGCTAATTTTTTGTGTTCCCTGGATCCTTCGGTGGTTCTGGTAGTAGGAGCACCCTCGTTGGGTGCTGACTGTCTGGATGAGGTAATGAGATGAGTATTGCCATGGTTTCTGTGCTTTCCATGCTATCCTTCCCTTCCACTGGCAACTCCTGGTGTGAGCTGTGAGCAGCACTGCTTGCATGATTTTAGCTGCCTCTCAGTGTGATCCCTAATTGTGCTTGATCTACAGCATGCATGCTCTCAATACCAGCTCTGAGCAAGGCCCTCTTGCATAGCCCTGCATTGTGTGGCTGCCACAAGACAGGGCTGGCTCATAAAACATCTCTTTATGTACTTTATTACTTAAACTCTTTTATTTGCCTGCAGGAGCCCTTTAACAAAATCACATTGAATTGACTTTCTCACACCAAATCAAATCTCTCTGGTCCCAGTTCAGTTGTCTTTGTCAATATGTATTTTATAAATGGAGTGAATTAACAGATGCTGTTGGAACAGAACTGCTGGGGTAGCGTTTATGTTTTTACTGCTCTCTCTGGGCAGATGAGTTGTGTAGGAGTGTAATACAGGTATCTTGGGATGAAAGTTATGTTCTTCATTTCAGTATATATGTATTCTTAACAGGTTTTTTTTCCCTTAAATGGAGATATTTAAAAAACCTTTATATCTCTCTTTTAAAAATGTGTTTAGCCTATAGCGCTCAATCATTTACACTATTTTTCCCAAGAATGGATCAGGATGACATTTTTTTGGCCATTGAAAAAGAAAACAGTGGCTTTTTTCATTGCTCATGGGTTTTCTGTGAGCACTTTACGCTGTGAGCCAGCACACAGCTGAACACAAATACAGGTTTGAAAGATGAATTAGCACCACAGTTGAAAAGAGATCGTATTCTTTTGCATTAAGCATAGAATAGATTGTGGTTTCTTATTATATCATATAGATCATGCTCAATTGGTTTTTGCTTAATTTCTTGGAGTAATTCAGCCTTGCTAAATACATCACGAAAATGCACAAGCCAGGCATAAAAATTTACCTGCTTCCTATCCTAATTATTGTAATTATTCTAATGGAAAAAATGCTCTTACACAAAAACATAATTTACTTATCATTGGCAAATGGATAAGTAGAATTTTGCAAGAATGTGGTAATTGGAAGGCTGATCTCATTGTCTGGAAGGAGAAGAGGTAAGGGGGTGGTTTTATGCAAAAGCTGAATTGCTTCTGAAGCACTGTTTTGCACTCGGCAATGAATGCCATAGCTAAAAATCTAGTGACAATTTAAAGCTTTTGTTTGAGAGCTTTAAGTCCTTCCAAAAAAAAAAACATGAGAGAAAAACTTGTTCACTAAAAGTGGAAGCCCTGTACACAATCTCATTTTATTGCATGTCCAATTCAAAATCAATGTCTTTTTGTTGAATCTAGATCCAGGTTTGCTCTGAACATTGGTTTAAGAGCTTGAATCATAGAACTTTTTCACTTGTCATTACATACCTTTTTCAGAGAGTCTACCTTTCAAAAAGAGATTTTTCATCCATCCCACATTACTTTTTTTCTCTTTATTTATTAATTTCTCTTTTCTTAGGTTCCCTTTTCAGCCCCTCGTTGGCCTTATTTAGTGGGGTGACCATAGAGACATCTACTGGCAAAGGCTGGCATTGGTGAACAGGCCCATCCTGAGCCCCACTGCTGCAGTGTGATTATCCAAAGTTCTCTATTTCTGGCTATAAAGGATAATGTCAGCTAAAACCACTCTTGGATTTTCACTCTCACTGTCTTTTCTTTTTTTTTTTTTTTCCTTTTAATGCCACTGTACTGACATCCCAGACTCATGAAAGATGATGCTTTGTACTGTTGTGGTTCCTGATCTGTAATAGTTGCAATACCCACATGTAAGCCAAGGATTTTTGGAGTAGTTTGCAATGTACACTGGCTCTGTATTTTGTTGATCCTCTATTCTGGCTCCAAAGGCTAAGCCTTTTAATACTAATTTTTTCCCTTTTGAAAGCATTGGTTTTGCAGATTTACTAAATTAGTAATTCATCACTCAGCTAGGTTTATAAATTTTTTTCAGTTTCTGGGAATGAACATGAAATAGTTGTTGACAGAAATCAGTGTTAGCAGGAAGTGTCTTTTCCAGCCCATGGATTTTCTTTTTGTTATAATGCATTACGTGCCTATGAAACAAATATATAAAATATGACACACACATTCCAACTGAGTTACAAACAAATAGCTTACATTTTGATGTTTTACTGAATTCAGCAAGGGTTTATAGGAATTCCTGGATCCTTAGGCAATTGAATAAAGCAATTTTTAGAAGGAAAATCAATCCATCAATATTACATGGTCCTATTTTGTTTTTCTTGGAGCATATTTAAAATTGTACATTTGAGGTGTCAAGGTTCAGGAGTCAAGTGCTACATGTGATAAATTAAGGAAAGGTCAGGGGCTATGCAATGCAGTTTCAGAAGATTGTCTACCTCTGCCTTTGCAGCTCATTCATGCTGAAGTGATGCACTCTGGGAATTACTACCAAACTCTGCTCTGCAACATCTGCTCTCCCTAAGTGAGTTAGTGCACGTCAGACATCTTTATGTCAGAATATTGCAGTGATGGATGCAGTCTTCAGAAAATGCTGCATAAAAATCTGGTGTGCCGTTCTGGCCATTAAGTGAAATTACTATTTAAATTAATGGCGCTGTCACAGTTTATCTGTGCAAAGAATGAACGCTGATTAGGGTATTAAGTAATTAGCAATTTATCACACTGGAACAAGGTTGATAATAATTAAAGAAGTAATGGTTTACCAAAGAAACTAGAAAGGGAGTCACTTCTTGTTATGTGAGTGAAATCTTGGCTGAAAAATTTAATTCAGTTAAACAAAGATGAGGTTCACAGTGAAAGAATACAGCTTTGCTTGTTTCAATAGAAAAACAGTTCATTATCAAAATTTTAGTTTGCCTGTCAAAAGTCCCTTGGGGCTGTCTGAGTTGCTTATTAGTATTGAATTGAGTCATTTTCTGTATTAATTCTCTCTTTAAAATTGGTAGAATCCTAGGACAATTTGGAAAAAGGGTGTGAATAAGAGGAAATATTTTACTTCTTGAAGAGCTGGTGCTCACAGTTTGATTGCTGTGAATAGAACCAGCCCTGACAAAAGGTAAAGTATGCAAGTAACATCACCATTTTTAGCCATTCCAGTGATTGAAATGTTCTGAATGCTTTAGCAGGATTACACCTTTAAAGATTAATTTTCATTATGAATGACTTCTAAGAGAGATTTGCTGCAATAAATAGCAGTGAAAAAAGTGGCCACTCTTGCACGTGTTTTAAATGCCAACATACAACAGAAATGACGCCAAACACAAACTACGTTGTAGATGTAAGAGTATATCACAGCCTGGTTTTTGTGTGACATCTTCCTAGTTTAATTAGTAATAACATTTACTTCATTGCAATTATAGAGGAGTTTGTAGTGTTTGGTTCTGAGTTAAAACTTACCCCTTTCTTTAGATGGTGTTGGGTTCAATACTGGTATTTCATATGAATATGTGGAAAATTGTAATGGTTATGATGAGCTTTCCTTTTAAAAATGAAATTATTAAAACCAGAAAAAAATAGTGGAATTAAGTTCAGCAGCTTATCAATTCCATTGTAGAAATTAAATTTATATATAGATGTCAACTTCTTGAGTGATAATTCTCTGTATAAGATGACTGAAGCTTCACTTTGGGTGTTTTCCAAGTCACCCATTGCATTCTAGGTACCTAATATGAATTCCTACTTTAAAATATAAAATATTTACATTCTACAGGAAATTTTCATCAACAATCCATCTCCAGCCTGTTGTGGCCAGTACACTGGTGTGGCATTCCATAGCAAAGTTCTTTACAAAGTTCAGGAGTGGTGAGCGTTGATTGTAGGGCACCCTGTTTATTTCTCTAATTCTTGATTGTTTTCAGCAGGTCTGGAAGTCAGGATGCTTACTTCAGTCACCTCACATTTGAATTTAATCTCACTTTAGCTAAATCTGCATAATTCCAGTTGCTGGTGGGTTTATGCCAAGATATATTGCATTGTGAGCTTTCTCCTTTCTTGTCTATCTATTTACTTAAATTTCATGTTCAGCTTTTTTTTGTTGGTTGTTTGTTCATTTCAGGGATGTTCTGTTGTGGGCAAGAGTATGTGAATAAGTCAGATACCATATGCTGCTCAGGTTCCAGTGGTGAGTCCCTAGCACATGTTAGAAAGAATGACCAAGTGCCAGTAAAATGCTGTGAGACTGAACTTATTCCAAAGAGCGAAGAATGCTGTAATGGAGTTGGATATAATCCTTTGAAATATGTTTGCTCTGACAAGATTTCAGCTGGAATGATGATGAAGGTAATTGATAGAAAATCTCTTGGTAGCTCTGATTTGATGATGGCAAGAGAAATACACTGTTCATAACTATTTTTCTAAAATAGGAATATAAAAACTCTTATGTGCATTATTCATTTTCACATTACATCCATATTAATACCAAATGAGTTTGCCATGATTGATGTTATTGCAATGAATTCTAAAGGAATTAATAATGATTAGCTGCCTCTGTGAAGTGTTGCCCAGCACTTCAGATTAGTACAGTGGCTAAAAGCTGGCATACTAACAAGACTGACATGTATAGCCAGCTTCCATTCTGTGACCACTGTTTCTGATGATGTTCATTAAGTGGAAATTAAAATTGGATGGCCCATTCTGAAGTATAAAAATGCTATAACATTTCAATTTGAGCAGGCAGCAGGACATGATTCCCCAAGCCCCTAAAAAATCCACAAAAAACACCAAAAATAACAATAAAGCAATTGACATTTTCTTGATGGACTTAATCCTGATCCTACAGAAAACCAGTGGCCATTTTGGCATAAATTTCAGCAGTACTAGGGTAGGTCCTTTCCTGCCTAATGAATTATATAGTTTATTCTCTTTCTATTTTAATGTCAGAGTAAACTAAACACCATAAAGGCTAATTTGGTCTTTTCCAAGAGTGCCGTATGACTGTAGGCATCAGCATGACACAATTTTGCCTGCAACTCCAAGTTGAATTCAACAGAAATCTTCAAGAATTAGCATCTTGGTGTTATGCATATGCCGTAAAAATGTTCTCAATTGTTGTATATATGTATAATATATATGTATATGCTTTTTATAAAATTGTATTTATATTTATGATAAGAGAGAGAGAGAAAGTGAAGGAGAAAAAAAAAAACATTGGATATTGTGAATTCTACAATAGGGAAATCAGAAAGATATTGTGGAATTTGCCAAATATATAAGAAAAGTAAAGCAGACTCCATCCTGCCACATGCAGGTGTTCCTATGTCCTTGTTGTTCATCTGCTAAATGAATACAGAAACATTTCTTACATCTTTGCCTTTTCATGTCAAGGTTTTAATGTAATTTCATTTTCGGACTGAATCATTTTCTCCTAGAGAAAATCCAGGCGTTGTGATGAGTCAGCTGCAGTTCCTCAATGCACTGTGTTAGTAGCTCATGCAAGGGAAAAATGGCTGAGAACAGGTTAATGAATTCTGGTAGATAACACACCAGATCCCTGCCCTAGGTATAAAGTATAAACAAGGGAAGTGCTTTGTATTTCACTTACCCACAGTAGAAAAGAGATAGCATTGCTGGCTCTCTGAGATGTATAGATTTACTAACAGCAAAAGGGCTGATAGCCTGACACATTCTGCAGCTACTTTACATGGGAATGCAATCCATCTATATCCTGCATCCTATATGGATGTCTATCACAACATAATTATTTGTGGAAGGGCCAAATTTGGGAAGTTAAATTAGCTGAAGTTTCTAATCAGCTGAGAAGCTAATTTCAATACTTGAATTAAGGAAGCATTAGGTATAATCTGCTTGGATTTCCTTCTGAAGTTTAGGACCTAATGGGCAAAAATATGTGTTGCAAATTTGGCAGTACATTTCTTTCTGCAGCAACCTATATTTCATGAGAATTATTGCTCTCTAGCTTATGGCTTGGCAAAAATATTATTTCATGAATTTTAATGGAAAGTTGTGGATGCTTAGTGTATATTTCTGTGAATTGTACTTTATGGGTTAAATCTTATATCTTTATGTTTGCAGAGGTCCTCTTATTGCAGCAAAGCCTGTGTTTAGTAGCAATGTGGCAGAAGACATGATTTATATAGCCCATGGATAGAGTTTTCAGCCTCAAAAGCTGCCAAGGACTTGCACAGAGCCCTCTTGTGTACTTGGCAAGCTGTGTGAGGGGCTGGGAATTTGCTACTGATTTGCCACAGGATATTGGCTTTTGCAGGAACAGAATGTTCAAATTCTTGGATAAAATCCTGTTGTCATTGATTCTAGATTCTTCTATTTTCAACAAATCCAGCCATTTGTGCTTCCAGTAATTAAAATTTGTGATGCTTTCATCCAAGGACCCTAAAAAAAAAAAATCTGTTTCTTTTAGAAAGGATTATAGAAACATCAATGTTCAAAGACAGTAGACAGGCCAAAGGCTGAAAGGGTCTCACATATACTGGAAATATCAATGTAATCAAGGTGGTGGCATGGTTTTTGTGTTGCATAAAGATAGAGAAATACTAATGGAAGCATTTATAGAGAAAGAAAAATGTGGGAAATATATTTAAATTTTCCTATGTATTCCTTAGGTAAAAGAAGAATGCAAGGCTAATGTCCTTTGCCCTTTATCTATGGAGGAAACAGCACATTGTGGAAAGTGTGACTTTGATCCTAAGGAGAGTATCTGTGCGTGGATAAAAGGTTCACAGAGTGCTGCAGAAACAGAGGTAGAGGCAGGTGTGTGTCCAGCAGAAGAGGAGACTGTCTACACGGGAGGTCCAACACAGTATTCATTTACAGGTAAGGAAAAGTGGCAGACCAGACTGGTGATTTGTTAGTGTAGATAATTTGCTCTGGAGAAAAAGATGGCCTGATTGCTATCAGATAGCCCAATTAAACGTGAGGCAGTGTGAAGAGCAACATGGATCTTCTGGAGTGAATCCAGAGGAGGCCATGAAGATGCTCAGAGGCTGGAGCACCTCTGCTGTGCAGACAGGCTGAGACAGCTGGGGTTGTTCAACCTGGAGAAGAGAAGTGAAGGTTTCAGGGGGACCTTAGAGCACCTTCCTGTACCTAAGGGAGGGTCTGCAAGACAGTCAGGGAGGGACTTTTTACAAGGGCAGGTAGTGGTAGGACAAGGGGAATGGCTTTGAGCTAAAAGAGGGCAGGTTTAGATGATACATTAGGAAGAGATTCTTTACTGTGAGGGTGATGAGGCACTGGAACTGGTTGCCCAGAGATGTTGTGGTTGACCCATCTCTGGAATTGCTCAAGGCCAGGCTGGATGGGTTTTGAACAACCTGATTGAGTGGAAGATGTCTCTGCCCATGGCAGAGGGGGTGGAATTTGATGGTCTTTAATGTAGCTTCCAACCCAGGCCATTCTGTGATTCTATGAAGAGTAGTGAAGCAGGATTCTTTTAAGAAGTAATCTGTGAATCGGGGTGGGATATGCAATGAGAGAAATTCAATGAGTACCTAATACGTAAACTTGCTTTCAAAAAAGTTGATAAAATAATGGTCCTGTCTAAAGAATACCATCCATTTCTATCTGTAAACCCAGGGAAAAAAAAAGTTATTTTGTATTTTAATAAGACTAAGGTGATCCAAATGTAATTTTCTTTTCCTAGATGTGAACCTCGAACCTTTTGTCACATATGAGTACAGGGTGGCTGCTTGGAATAGCTATGGAAGAGGTCTCAGTGAAGTTAGCAGAGCTGTCACTAAGCAAGATGTGCCACAGGGTGTAAGTCCTCCAAAATGGGCCAAAGTAGATAATCGGGAAGACATGATACTGCTCAGCTGGGAGGAACCACTTCAACCAAATGGTATTGATACATTTTTATAAGTGTTTTTTCTATCATTCCAATGACAGTGTTCCTAAATCAGAAAACATGTCTTAATTAAACCCTGTCACTGAAGTACATATATTCCTAAACTCTGCAGGAAGGCTTTTTTGTAGGTTGCTATAATTTTCATTGCAAGTAAGAGGAGAGTCTTCACAGAAAACAACTTATTATGTCTTTACAAAGTGCCAAAAAGCCTCTTTTGAGAACAGTTTTAATAATAAGTGTGCAAATATGATCAGAAAATGACAGTCATCCTAAAAAGCTTTGGGGATTTGGGGATTTCAGGAAATCTTGCTTATTATTTTCAAACTGTGAGGAAACTTAGTAGATCTCTCACTAAAAATGGGATCTGCTCAGATGCTGAGGAAAGTAGCTGGTAATTGACATTCAGCATTTAATCAGAATTATTATCTGCTACTCTGACCATGTGGATATTTCATTGAATGTTTTCTGTATGCAGAGTAGGTTACTATCCCATGACACAGGATCCCTCAGCTAACAAAAGGGAAAACTTTCTTTCTGCAATAGGTCCTATTATTCACTACATCATCCTCCGAAACGGCATCGAGCATTTTAGAGGAACAGAGATGAGCTTCACAGACACCAGTGGTGTCCAGCCATACCAAGAGTACTCCTACCAGCTGCGAGCCTGCACTGTGGCTGGTTGCACAGACAGCAGCAAGGTTAGTGAAGTGGGCTTCATGGAAACTGGTGCCAGGATTTTATCAGCCAGTGTACCAACATTGAAATGCTTTTGGAAAGGTGTAATTTGAAGGCACGCTGATTATTGAGTAAGTGAAAAAACCATAAATAATCTGATTTGGATTCAGCTACTGACAGGTGAATATTTGGAACCCCAGGTTGATAAAGCAAACAGAAGAAGAAAGCAGTGTCTCAGTCTTGGCAAAGCTGAAATTGCACTGTAGGAACTGGTGTTTGTTAAAGAGAAAGCTGTACATGGCAGAATAAAGAATATTAAAAAAATGCGCCTTCTCTAAACCAGGAAATTAAATTTTTGCTTCTCACTAGGAGGTCTATAGCCTCTTCTTCCTTGGTATTTCTTAGATATTTGCTTTAGTTATAGTCTAGCAATTTTTTCAACAAACTTCTTACTCTTCCACTCCAGTGGAAAAGCCTCCTTTCACTATATTACTCTTGGCTGGCTTTCTATATCTGCATCTGCTTCAGGCTTTACTGTCCCTTTGTGTGCAACCTGCCTCAGCTTCAGTTTTAAGCAAACAGGATCTCTTACCTCCCTTTCTGAGTTTCATTTCTTTGTGTATCACTTTGAATCACCAATGTTACTATTTAGCCAGCTCTGGTTTTTATTCTGCAAAGTACCTCCTTTATTTATTATTTGCAAAAACGATTTCTCAAGTGACCTCTTTTTCACAATATTATTCTTGCCTCTTTGAAAATGAATTTCTAGAACTACAAGGGTAAGGTCTGTGGGGCACAGGTGGGGAGTAATGACTATGTTTTGTAATTATTATATCTGTGAGATTGATTTTTTTTATTTGCAGGTGTTTAAATGTTTTTCTTGTTCATGCAAATCTCAGCCAGAAGTCTAAAATAAAAAACACTGATGTAGAGAGATGAAGAGAGGTGGATGTCCTCTGCCTGCACACAAAGCTGTGGTCTGGAAACTGTAGGCACAGTTGCTGCAACCACTGACCTGATAATAAATCCTACTCATTTCACTTGCCTGTAATTAAGGAGTTTACTGTTGCAAACACTGAAGTCTCCAAGTGGGGACTGATTCCACCAAATACACTAAGACAATATATTATAGAGGGCACATTTTATATTTACAGCATAATATAAATACTTTATGGTGGTAATAACAGAAAAAGAAAAGTGATTCTCAAAGAGAAAACGGTCTGACTCACTTCTTAAACCAATGTAATTTGGAAATGCCTCTTCTGTAGCTGATGGTGGAGATGTGTCAATAGAAAATTACCTTTTTTCCTTTTTTTTTTTTTGTAGAAAGAACTTAACAAGTGCAAACTTATCCTATCTTTCAAAATCTTTAGATTCCTTATGGAAGTATGGAGTTGCAGATAACTACAATAGAGCTCAGATTGCATGGGATATATGGAGGCTTGGCCCCATGTTTACTGGTGCTTAAAAATATATGAAATCAGGCAGTTAAAATGCAGAGACACTGACAAACCATATGGAAGAGAGTTATCAAGAGTTTTCAAGCAATACAGTTTTTGTTGTTTCACCCTGTGCCATACACTGCAGCTAAAACGTGGTGAACCTGTTGTGATAAATTGGAGACACAGACTTATGTAATGTATTCAAGGTCAGATTTCATTGTGAAAAAGGAGGAAAAAAGTAACTACTTCTCCAGCCCCTTGGTAATGATATGCCAGCCCAAACAACATTTTAAAACAAAAGTGACATTCTCATTGATCATGGTATCTGGTGTACTATTACATTAAATTGCTGTTTAATTCATATGTCTCCAGGTAGTTGCAGTCACTGTCCAAGGAGTCCCCGAGAGTGTTCAGCCACCTGAAGTCAGTGCTCTGAACTCCACAGCATTGCATTTAACCTGGGATGCACCCAAGAAACCAAATGGGATCATCAGAGAGTACCAGATCAGTCAGCTGGGGAGAGGACTTATATACATTGATGGTGCAGGCAGAATGCAGCACACAGTGTCAGGTAAGGAGGCAAAGCTCTTTGACAGGCTAATGTCCTGTCCTTAAGATGTAAGACAGTATTAATATATTAAAAATGCCACTTGTCAGTAACTTTGAAATCCCCAGCACTGTCACAGTTTGGAATGCTTTATCATGACTTTACATATCTTAAATTTATTTTTTTCCTATCACTTTCATTTCTAGCTGCTGTTTGTTAAAATATTAATAGATTCAATTTCAAAACTTTAAAATAAATCTGTCCAGCTCGACTGAAGATGCATGCTTTGTAGTGTGCTCAAGGACTTAGATATTCTGTGTAGGCCAGCCATCCCTTCATACAGATTCAAGTCTCTTTTTTAACATCACTGATGTGCAGCAATGCTGTTGTGAATGTGTAGCAGTGTAGGATCAGGAAGGATCCAGTACTTTATGTCTGAGACAATAAAAAGGAAAGGAAGACAGAACAGGAAAGATCCCAAATTCTGTTTATAATATTATATATTGCTTATAGCCTTTTTCTTAATACTTGATGAAGGAAGCTTTAATCCACGGATTCTGGGGGAAAGTTTGGCTCGGACCTCAAATGTATTATTTTTTATATATTCAATTTTTACTTATTTTTCAATGTTACACTGAGCAAAAATTCCTCTTAGAATTGCTCCTGTTGAACACAGAGCAGGAACGTAAGCATCATGGGATTTTTTTTTCATTCTTTGACCTCAGGTTGCTCATTAAATTTTTATATCTCACCAATGCATTAATTTTTCCCTAGGTTTTTTGCCCCACAAGTAGGAAATTTCAAGATTCCTCTGTTGTACATACCATATGACAGCCATCCAAAGAGCAGAATTTGACTTAGGGCACATAAATCCTCTAGAGCGTAGATGGCACTCTCAAATAGCCCTCAAAGCATGAGTCCTGAACAGGGTGGATCCCTTACTGCTTTAAAAGAGTTTGTCTCTGCTGTAGTCACTCACAGAAGAGCAAGATTGCTGTTCCTCTTTCGCAATATCATGCTCAAGTGTGAAATTCATCAATGGTGTATTACTCCTCTCTCCATATTCAGTGCTCTGGACATGAGATATTAGCCAGAGTCGGTGGTACATGTTTTAGAATTGCTGTGGTAAGTTTACACTGCGAAGAAGGAACATTCCAACAAGGAGTGATTTATCGAGCCCATTCAAAAATATTTCTCATGCTCCGCCAAGGCAGTTATATCTCCATTTTAATGCCAACAATACTTAGTAGTTGGAAGTGAGAGAAAATGAAATTAATTCCTGAGAAACAAGCATTTTTTTTTCTTTTGTGTGCATGTTTTGTTAACACTGTCCAGTGCGGCCATGTTAAGCCAGGAATGAAATAAGTGATCATTCCTCCCGACAGTCATAATCAAATCTTTTGCTGTTTTCTGCAGGAGCTTCCTTGGGTAATAATGTGGAATTCATGAGAGTGATTTAGCAGTGTGGGTAATTATTGCTCTCTAAATTAAAAGAATACGATAAAAGAATCAAATTCACTTCATACATAATCTCAAATGTTTGAACTGTTTGTCTTATTCCCTGTGGATGTATGTTTCGATTTCCCATTATCCTTGTTTTTTCTTTTTTTTTTCCTTTCCAAAACTGCCAGCTTTTCCCTGAGCAACAGTTGAACATTAATGAAGCTGTAGCATTAATATTTGTGGAGACTTTGAATCTCGGGTCTTGCAAATGGCAGACGTGAAGGCGAGCACCTTGCCACGGCACCATTGTCTTGCTGCTTATTTTTAATTACATCAAAGCTTTGGAAACATGATCCCACAAATGCTTTGTGGGAATAGTGGTGAATGTGCTCATCATGTGAAATCCATAAATTGCTTATAATCCTCTCAAGATGTTAAAAAAAGCATTAAGTAATTGAAGACAGGAAGTCCTCAGTTAATTATTTAGAGGTGTTATCAATGCTTTAAGCAAACTGAAGCATTTTCTGCTATCTCACTGAGTTGAATGCCACTGGGACCTAGGGGCAGCAGCCATCATCTTCTCATATTCTCTAATGCAAACAGCACATGGCAGCTTGTCAATAAAAGACCTTTTTATATCATTTATTACTGAACACTTCCAGTACCCTGTACAGAACAATTTGGATGACAGTTATGGCATTGTTTCACTTTGTGTTACTACTACTTTACAAATGGGCCTGCTAATGCTTTGCAGTGGGGCCAGGCAGAGGGTAAGACTGAGGAAAATAATTAGGGGTATTGTAAAAGAAAGCCAAGAGTGCCCTCTTCAGCAGCAGCAGGTCGGTTTATAGAAAAGGTTCTTCTCAGCTCCCCCCTTTTAATACACCAAAGTTAATATCCCAAGTAAGAAGCTTTATCAACAATTTTTAGGATCGATCATTTTTAGGTCAAAATCAAAGAAGATAATGAATGTTTATTTTAGTACAAGAAACAATAGTATGAATACTTTATGACTGAATAGTTTGAAATTCTTTCATCTGAACATATTTTCCATTTCAGGGCGATGAAATCTGAAGAGATACCAAAGTGTTGTCACTGGTCAGGTCTCTCTCCATATGCAGCACTGAATCATTAATAATATTTATCTGAAGGAAACTCTTGGGGGTGAAGGGGTTGTGGGAGGCTGTGGTCAGCAATCTGACATCCTCCTGAGTAAAATTCCCACGGCAGGGCCCAAGAGCGTTATCCTGGGAGCTAATTACTGACCTTGCTGGAGCCATACCCACAAATGGAGACAAACAGTATCAGAAGGAATTGATTTACCTAATAGAACAACACATTCTTTAAAAAAACCCACTATTCCACAGCCTTTTGGCAAAAGACAAATGCTGCAACAATATAATAGACTGCTTAAATTGACCAAAACAAAAAAATTAAAAATTTCCCACAATAATAAACCAAAAAAGGAGGGGAGAAAGATCCTCTAGGGAACAGTCAAGTAGAGACATTAGAAAAGCAAAATGCTGCTTATATTTCGATATTATTTTACTAGTTGTTTTTATTATCAATCACATACATAGATTTGCACAGAGCTTTCCAAAGCATAAGACAAGGCATCTAATGCAAAGCTTTAATAATCTAGATAAAAATCTGCTGTGACTGCTCCATATATGGCTAGAATTAAAGGTATCAGAATTTCACCAATAAATTTAGTGAAAGCATGTGCTCTTTTTTTAATGCTCATTTTTCTCTTTTAAGTGTAGTTGTAAATGAGTATTGCTTTATTATGCATGTTTCCTTTAAAAGTGAACATGACTCCCTTTAGGGGAATTCAAGTAATTTGTTGCCACAGTAATCTTTTCTATCCTGAAATGTTAAATACTTGGCTTTCCTCCATGCCTCTGCCTCTCTCCAGTCTGCAACTGTCATTTGCTCCCTCCTTACTTTTATACACAGTGTTCAGATGATTTTTCTTCTCTTCCAGTTCATGATTAGGTTACAGCAAGGGCTGTCCCTCTGAGTCATCTCTTTATTTTCTCTCCTTCACATCTTGTTCAATTTGTTAAGCAGCCTGCATGTCTTCCATTCAGTATTTTACCGTTCTATGTAATTGCTGCTTCTTTTTTCACTCTATTTGTTTGTAATGTATTTTAATTAAAATATCTTGGTGCTGGATGTAAGCAAGGATTTGTTTATAAACAAAACATCTTGCAGAGGCTTTTTTGTTGCCACTGAGTTGCATTGTTCTTTAAATAACTCCATTTAAATGCAGGAGCTACATCAAAAGTACACTGTTAGGATCACAAAGCCACATCCTTAAAAATTGACCTGTATAATACCTATGAATTGACCTGTATAATCCTAATTCAGCCTCTTTCCCACAAACAATCTACATTACACAGCAGTACAGTCATTTGTTCGTAGGGTTACTGCCTTGTTCAGTCCACAGTCAGTGCCTCTTCCAGGGAGGAATAAAAGGAAGCTCCTGTATGGAGAGCTGCTGCCTCCGCTTTAGCTGTGTTTAGTGGATTAATTCCTTCTGGGAGTCTCAGTGTGGATGGGCCTAATTGTGCTTCTGCCCAGAGCCCCATTCCCTTTCAAGGAGACAGGAACATGGAGCCCAGGGAGGGAGGCAGCTGGGGCAGTGCCAGCCCAGAGGGACAGGCGTGGATTGCTGCGCGGCTCGGGGCATGGACGGCCAAAGGCAGTCTGACACCCAGGGCTTTCATATTTGTTCAGGCTGTGGTACTGAGGAGGGCACATCTCAGTCTTCCACAGTTTGTCACAACCACCTCTACTTCATTTTCAGTACCTTGCCTGAATTTCCTGAGCTCTCAGAGCTGCAGCTGAAGGCACCAGTTGTGCTTGGATATATAAAGTTTTGCACAACACCCGGTAGTCTGACAGCCAGGTCCCAGGAATCCCAAATGGCTTCCTGGCAGCTCCGAGGAGATTTTTGGTTCTCTCAGTCTCTTTGAGTCGATATCCTGATTCTGAGAGAGAAAATATACTCTTTTAGTTTTTTGAGTTTATGTGGTTTTTTATGGAGTTGGTTGGGGGGATTTTTTGTTTTGGTCCTGTTTTAAGACATTTGGAATGCTCAGCAAGTTGATGTTAATAAAGCATCTGTATACTCTAGGGGTGGATGCTGCAAGAAAAAATCTCAAATTACAATTAATCAGGCTGTAGACCGCTTGTTGGAGGCAGTTTTAGAAAGGACTGTGCCACAAAGCCTGTGAAACAAAAGAGGATCAATTTGTATTGTACAATGTCCTGGCAATGGGGTTTCCTAGTTTTTGAGTGTTTAGTTTTGCAATTTTAATATTTGCAGAGAGATTTTGTGTATAATTTACTCCTTGTTATACTTTTTGTATCCTTTATGTTCAGGAACAGGAACCTTTATTTAATATATTGTGAGGTATTAACAAGGGGGTCCTTGAAAATGTGAGAGAAGGCTTTTCAGTGTTTGTGCCTGGTGATATCTTAAAGATCAATTTTGAGAAATTTCCAAAATAGTAGTTTAGCAAAGGTGTTGTGTTGTGGGCTAGGGGGTGCTGTGTGAGGAAGGCTGATCAGCAATTCAAGCTGAGCTCTAAAGTGATCTCACAGTGATCTGCATCTTTAACAATTTAACGACAAGAAGCCTTTAATAGGTGCACAGAATTGGCTATTCTAAAAGCTCAGTACCTTAGCAAATTGTGAGTGCAATTTTATGAGGATCCCTAAAGTCAAATTCTTAAACCACAGGCAACTTGATGTGAAATCTGAAGTCATCAACACACAGCACAAATATGTTTGAAAATTTTCAAGAAAAAGGCAAAGCAATATATTCTCATCCCATTCAAGGATGTATAGCATAGAAGATTTGAGCTGAAAAAAAAGTTTTAAAAAAATTACAAGTAACTGAAATTAATATTTAGTAATGAGGGTTTGGTTGTCAGTTCAGCTTCTAACTGCTTTGTAGCATTTATTGTAAAGTCTTGTATCAAATAGGGGAAAAATAGAGGGGAAATTTAAAAAAAAATTTGGGAAGGTTGTAGTCCTTGGACTTACTTGCAATGTAGTAGAAGGTTTCATGTACGAGTATTTTATTATCTTATTATTGCAAATGTATTAGTAATACATTTTCAAAACATTAAAGGCTATTCAGGTTTTCAAGTCCAAGACGCTAAGCAATTGCACTTTCAGGTGTTTTTCTGCATGGCCAGTGTCATCTAAGTTTTTTGATTTAAAGCTGATTCAGGTGTATGAGGGATATCCATAGATCTATTGCAGCATAGACAGACATTCAGTCTGAATTGTTTTGTTTGGTCTTTTAAATCAGTAGAGGATATATGTCTAAATTAGTGAGAATTCACCATTTCAGTATTGCTCACGTGTAATATAAGAATAGCTCATACTTTATGTTTGCCAAAAATGTTATGAGTTAACTTTAAGTCCAGTAACTTTCTATGCAGTGATATAATGCTTGGAATGATTGATGTCAACATCTCAGCCTAAACTCTGTTTGCTCTTTTTAGGTCTGCAGCCATACACTAATTACAGCTTTGTGCTTATTGCATGCACATCTGCTGGGTGTGCTTCCAGCCAACCACTTTCAGGTCAAACTTTACAAGCTGCTCCTCATGGTAAGGGAGAAAGTCATTCTTACAGAACTGCAAAGAGATGGTCATACGGGCTTGTATTTTCTGGCGGATTAACAAGGTGCACAACTCCACTGCCATCCATCAAGCTATCATGTAGATATTTACACAAGGGAATCTGTCTCTTGGAGTTTTTATATCTTACCCCATTCTCTTTACTGCCTGGCACTGCATTTCTACTTTCTTTTTGTGAAAATTTCCCCAAATTCATCTCTAAATTCATTAGCTTCATTAACAAAGAATTGAAAGATTAATTTTTTTTAAAGCACAAATGAATATGCAGAGACTACTGGGCATATAAAGGCAGCAGCCTTTGGCCTCTTTCTCCATTAATCTTTACCTTGTCTACTTGGTTGCATTTGTTATAGGATAAATACAGAAAGTGTGTTAAATTCTGTCATTCTCCCTGGCAGTGCTTTATGCTTTCATTAGATTGCTGAAAACAGCAGCACGAGTATGGGAAAAGGAAAAAAAAAACACCTTTGAGTTTCTGTCATAAAATTAAAATAGTGTCATTTTGATTTTAATAGGGGTATGGCCAAAACCTCATCATATCATAGTCAGCTCAACAGAAGTGGAAATGTACTGGAGTGAACCAGAGGAACCCAATGGACTCATTACTCATTATCGATTATTCCGTGATGGAGAACAGATTTTCCTGGGTGGCAGAACAGACCTGAATTTCACAGATGTTAACCTGCAGCCTAACAGTAGGTAAGGCATGTTAACGAGCTCTGGTAACAGGTGAAAGACCTTGAAAGACATAGGTACTTGTGTTAGTGAAATGTACAAAATATAACTTATTGTGAACAAAAGAAAATTCTCTTGAAATATTACTTTATTACTCAAAATTGGTGGAAGACTTTTGCTAGTCTTTCAAAAGTTAAAAAGACATCATTCAAAGGACTTTTAATTTTTTTTTTTTTGAGAATAGGTCATTCTGATTCAAAGAAGCAAAGCTTTCCTTTTTTTTTTTTATTGGATGGTTTGTTGGTAGCTCAAAGATAGGTATTTTTGCATCATGGAATATACTCTGAAAAATGCCAGGTTTTATATGACAAACATCACTGCACATGGTATATGATGTTCCAGTGCATACTGAACGTACAGGTTGAAAAGTGACTGCTGATATTTTTATAGAACTAATTCTGAAATTAGTTTTGACACTTTTTGAGTCAATGCTTCTCCTGCTTATGTAAGCTAATTTGAATTTTAGTATTAGTATTTAGTACTAGTATTTGAGTTTTGGTATCTTGATTTTATGGTAATTATTGTTCTAAGTATTATTATTTTGGTATCTTTGATTTTATGGTTATTATTCTAAGTTAATTTTCTCACATTAGGAAAACTTAAATGTGAAAATCTTCACTAATGCATATTTGTAATACTTATTGTATTCACTTTAAATTGGTGAAAATGGAAATGTTCTGTTGCTGATATGCCTAAAGCTTCTAACTGCAGTGTCCACTGATCTTTTTGTGTTTGTGCAGATATGTTTACCAGCTGGAAGCCAGCACTTGGGGCGGCAGCAACACTAGTGATAAATATGTTATACAAACACCAGCAGGAACACCAGAGAAAATTCATGTCCCATATAATGTCACAGTCATTGATGCATATTCTATATTTCTAGCTTGGGATGTGCCAGGTAAAAATGTATTTCTATGTAGCACTTTGTAGCAAAATAAAAGGATTGAAAAATTAGTATATCCAGGCAGGCAGCTGAATCATTCTGATATTTTTATTCTTTGTATTTAGTTTTAGTGATTTAAATACCCAGTATCTAAAGCTGTTGTGTCCTAGAGACACATTATTTTGATAATATTGATCTAGATACTTGACATCAGTATTGTGAGGTTTAGTTGAGCAAAACCCTGCGTGTTTTGATATTATGAACTACTACTGAGTGCAAATATTAATGAAAAAAACAACAACAAAAAAAGAGTTTTCTCTTCTGTTCATACTAACCTGAGTTATCATGCAGTTCCACTGCAGTATGGTGGATCAGCAAAGGCCCAGAAGTGTTTTTCCTGTAGTTACTCTTCTCCTGAACACGATCAGGTGGCATCCACCTGCTATAAAGCTGGGCTAACAAGCAATAATTTAATTATAGAATCTTTTTGTAAGAGAAACTATGCAATGCTTCATCAATATAGATCATAGCTTAAGTGATTGGAGCACATTACTGATGTTATAAAAATTATGTGTTATAAAAATTATGTGCTGCATTTATTGTGGGACAATGAGAGCCTTGTAATGGACAATCTTTTTTCCAATGTACTTCATGTCCAAAAAAGGTGTTTTCTAGTTTTTGGATACTGGGTTTTTTTCAGTTAAAATTTCCTCAGTTTTTTTAGAAACTTCAGATGTTTGCATATTGCAATAATAGCCATATGTGTTTTATCAGTGAATTTGTGGGAGTTTTTAATATCTCTTGTTCCTAATTATTTAAGATGTTCTATCCTTGCTTAGCAAGGGACAATTGGCATTAAAAATAAAGTCACCTAGAAAAAGCATTCTGCCTTCAAGACTGGGATTGCAAGTATTGTGGCAGTGCTTAGCAGTGCTCACCCTACCCATTTAAGCAATGATTAATAAATCTATAATACCCTGAGCTGTCAATCTTTTAGTTTTCAGGAGCACAAAATCCATTATAGAAATGCTATAATATATGAAAAAGATTAAAATCTTAAATTAAACTTTTCCCCCTACTGCCTGAAAGGATTTAGAACCCTGCAGAAGGCAGGTGAATTCAAATGGCATATAATCTACAGTTGGTTTTATTGGAAAGTGACTCATGCTGTATTATAGTTTTGATAATAAATATAATTTAAGGTACAAAATATTCAGCAACATTATAAATAGATTTAAAACATAAGAATGTATTGGAATGCATGGGCTGTGAAGAGTGGGGTGTTTCCCAGAAAAGCTTGTCCTTGTTCTAGACCTTTTCCAGCTGCTTAAATTCCTGTTACTCACAGTAGGTTACAAGCCTGCAAGGAGAACCAGGCTCTGTGTAGTACATTTAATTATGTTACAATCAAGATTATGCATACAAAGGTTTGTCTGTTCCTGAAACACAGAATAGAGGGATAAGGAGGAGGCTGGGCATCATGGATCTGCAGAAGTTGCAGGGTTCGTGTATTCACACATGTGTGGAAATCATTCTCCTTAGATGGGAAAGGAACATGTCCTTCTTTCCAGATATTGGGACACACCTTGAACACTTATCTCACTTCTGTGGATATTTGATAACTTCTTTGCCTTCTAATTGTGGGGCTAATTATTTAGGTTTTTAAATATGAAGAAGGGATTTTCATACTGTGCTTCTGTTGGGTATTGTCCTGGCTTCAGGTAGAACAGGGTTCATTTTCTTCCTAGTTAAGAAAAAGACAGGAAAGCAAGTCTTGCTGTTCCTTTTGATATAGCACTTCAGGGCAACTAGCTGATCTTGTAAGAATGAGGAGTATTAACAGCAGAGAAATATTACTGAGTGTTACTGAAAGCTACAATGCTATTAAGGCTGCTGAAACCTGTGGGCAGAAGCATAGTTCTATGCAGAAGCTAGAAAATTAATTATTGACCCTTCATAATCCTGCTTTGTGCTCAGTCTGAGGTCCTTTGTGCTTCTAGAGTTATTTTTTCTTAAGAGTAAGACTGCAGAGGATGCAGGTGGAGATTTATTCTGGAAGTTCTGATCTTCTGGAATAGCATAGATCCCATTAACATGTCCTGTCATACAGGTGTTTGGGGTCACAATCATCCCCTGCTTGGTAAGATTAGCAAAAAGTGTCTGCTATTTCTTATCCTTATTTATGTCCATGTATGTAGAGTAACTATTTTTCTTTTCTGATCTATTGCCTTTCTGTGCATAAATCCTTGTGTCACAGTAGGCTGCATTGAGGCAATATAGGTTTTCCTTATAAACTTAGAATGCATCTTTATTTATAAGGATTGTCAGGCTTGGCAGTCGCTCTTGGACAAAACTGTTCTTTTCACTGCTGTAGACTTGATGTCAAAAAAGTGCTTTTAATTAACAAAGTTTTGATGAGAAGGTACTTGTTCATAGTGTCTTCCTGTCTGTGGATATCAGGGCTGCTTTGGCATTCTGTCTTATCTGCTGTAATAAATTTGGATCAAATAATCACCCTCAGGATTAATTATGGACACGTTGTATTAAAAAGACCTTCCTTTTGGATGGTTTAATTATAACATTCCAGCATCTGTAATATATCTAGGTCTTACGACTTTATAGATATGTAGCATTTCAAAACTCCTGACTTAGCTAAAGAGCAAGGTGGCCCAGTAGTTGTTAAAGTGATGGATTCAGGAAAAAATACTTTACACACCTCACTCACTGTGGAAAATAGGGCTTTATTTTCTAAAATAGGTATTCCGTTATCTTCCTCAGAGCACAGACCTCAGAGGTATGGTACATTTCACTGATATGCTAAGGAAGGATATGTTACAGTTATTATGGAACAACTCTTTGTGCCATGGATAGAGCAGAAAGCCAAATGGAAAAATCTCCACCGCATGATTTCCCCCATAAATGTTATTGATAGGTAGGCAGGTATCCATCCTGCATTCCAGCTCATTGGCAGCCCCACTGCTCCTCACTGGGGACCTGATTCTTCTGGGTGTTGTGGCTGGTGGTGACTTGAAAGCTGAACATGCTCAAAATAGGATCCTGTCCTCTGCTCCTAGGATACTGGTTCATATGTTAAAGATCATCTGGGTTAAAATATGTTCTTCTTCTTTGTCATGTTATAACACCTTATCCACCTCTAGGTTTGCTTTCAGTTAGAATGACAGTTATATGAAATCTGGATTCTTACTTTATTCTTCATGGGATCAAACATGGCATTGAATACCATGTATTTGTCACAGCTTCCCCAACTAACTTGGTTTCTTGTGGTCTAGAAAATGGAACTTTTGATAAGCCATTGTCACATGCTCTCATTTTTCATTTTTTTGAGTAAATTATTGTTTGCTCCACCTCTCTGTAGGATAGGTTTTCAAGTTGAATATCCAAAGATTTGCATCTTGCAAACAGTCAGCATCCCCAGCTGTTACTGTTTTCAGAGTCTTGGTGGGAATACTTGATGCAACCAGACTGAGACATCTGGATATTTGAAGCATAATGCAAATAGTTAATCTCAGGAAGCCAAATAGATTGTTTTGTTTTGTGAATTTAAATATTAAAATATAACTTTAAAAGAGATAATGTTCCTGTTTCAGTATTTGTTTCCTATAAGTTAAAAAGTTTTAGCTATTTTGCTTTAATTGTGATCTGATTTCACATCATAGTAAAGTAATTTTCAGCAATTAACTTCAAACAGATCCTGGCTGACCAGTCTGTAAGTCTGTGCCTTTTTACCCCAAGTTTAAGCATCCTGTGCTGCAAATTCTATTTTTGACCTAGCCTAGTTTTGAAGTACACAGAGCCGTCAAACCTAATTTGCAGAGTTTTGCACAGAATTGTCCATTAAATGTTATTCAAATATGCCCAGAAAAACCCAGCGTTTCATTTGATTGATTTGTCCCATTGCAAAATATGCACCTGCTGTGAAATGAAGTCACAGAGAAAAAAAAAGTGGAATAATTTAACTTTTTTATTTGTAAAGATAATCAGGGTTTTTCTGATTACATCTTAACTTCATAAATGTTAAATAACCTATCAGCATCTAGTTGTTGTAAATTATGAAAAAGAGTATTGCTGGGAATATTAACCAACTAAATCCTTGTTCTTTAGTGAACATGAAAATGTGTTATGGCAGGTTGTCATTGTGCTCATGGTAACTTTGACACCAAATAACAAAACTGCCATTTGCATTTAGGGTAAATTGGTTCACTTGTGCTTTTACGGTTCCTTTTATTCTGACATAAATTTATGAACTCTGGAACTAACCAAGTCGTGTGGTTTCCCAGATGACTTTAACAAATATGCCCATTTCATTTCCTTCAGTCATACGAGCACACGAGGTAGTGGTTTCAGACTGGCTGCAGATGCTGAAGGCTGTTCTGAGCAAAAGGGGTTTTTTACAAGATTCTGTGTTGTAAGAATATATATTACAATTTTTCAGAATAGGAAGTGATCCTTTGATCTTTATAGTCAATGAATTTGATCAAAGTGTAGAAGGATTCCATTGGACATTGGAATTTTTCAGGATGCTTATGTGATTTTATTTAAAATTTCATTTTCTCTTCTTGAGAATATTTTTTCTCCTGAGCATATTTACTATTGGTATCATTCCTAACATAGTGCAAAATTTATCAGAATTTTAAGATTTTGTGTTTCAGGTGTGAGGTGGTGTTTTTTTATTAATTTGTGATATGGACTGAACACTGTCCAACATTGTTGGATAGGTCATTTATTTTGAAATAGGTGTCCTTTGCTGCATACTGATGGCTGGATTCAGCTGTCCTTGTTTGTATTTAATCTTCCTTGGGAAATCAAGCATTCTGAATAGTTTCAATTTCAAAGGTTTCTAGTGATTTTTGCCTAGAATAAATGCCCTGATAAGATGCAAAAAACTGAATTATATCACTCTCATAAAGAAATGGTTTTTTCTAGCTGAAATGTCTGGTCAGTTTTCAGGAGTGGAAAAGAAGGGGACCTTAACTAGGAGATTAAATAAAGGTTTCTATTGGTGTGCTCTGTACCATTTCAAACTCTTCCAGATATTCTGTTGTATACTTTACAGACCCTCCAATTATAGTGTGGAAATACTACTACTAATAATAAGAATAATAAAAATTATTATTGTCTTTAACACTATATTTTTAATTACTGGAAAAATTTTACACTGCAAACTCAAGTGCACTTTTCTGGAGCATTTTATCTTCCATATATCAGGCAAAAAATAATTTTCTTTGAGGCAAAACTAGTCTACCTCAAGATCATCGCTCAGAGGTTTACTCTGTACCATCGTCCTTGATTTAGAAAGTTGTATTTCTGTTATTCCATTCCTAATGATTATATCTTGGTATTTTTCTTGTAACTTTTACAGTGAAGAAGGAAAATTTTACAGAGGAATTTCTGCTTTTTTTGTCTCCTTTTCCCTTCACCTCTTCCAACAGTTCCTAACAACATCTTTGTTCTTCCTGTAAGCTGAGCAGTTGAATAAGATTGAAGTCATGGCTCTACTTCAGGGCTATTTTTCAGCTTTTTAGTGTAATTGGCATTTTCTCTGTCTAGCATCGAGTCAGGCAGCTGCATGTTATTTCTTTGGGATTTTTATATTCTCTTTTTCTTATGAGAATTGTAAAAACATGGTTTCAAAGATTTTTCTGATCTTTCAAAGTACATCAGTTGTTCATAGTACCAGGACTAAACTTGAAATCTCTGATTTCTTGCAAACTTCTGTTTTTTAGTTATACATATTCACATACATACTTAGCTAGAAAAAACCCACCTAACAGATGCACAACAGTGGAAACAAATGCTCTTTGTAGATTCAGGGTAGTAGTATCAACGTAGATGCTTTATCAGAAAAGGGCGAAAATTCTAATTAGGAGGAAAGCTGAGTTGTTTTCCAGAGTTAAAAAAGGAAAGAATCTCAAGGTCTGGACAAGTCTCAGAACTGCTCACAGGCATCTGGTCCTTGTTGCAGTCACAAAGACATCTCTGTGACATCTAAAGTAGGTGTTGTGTTGGAAGAGAAATGTGATTTTACTGATCAGATATATCTTGACTCATCTCAGAAATGAACCTTGTCTGGTCTGTACTCTGTCCTTTCTTAAGGTTGTTCCTTATGTGACTGCAGAATGAAGGAAACACACTTAATACAAACTCTTCTTTGGTTGTTCTCTTGGTTTTATGAAACTGCTGCTGTCTGCACAGACCAGTCAACAGTGGACAAAAATTAAAAAGCCTAGTGCCTATTTCCTAAAAATATATTACTGCTCAAGGGAACCAAAAATCAAACAAAACCACCAACCAATCAAACAGAACTCTTAGAGATGTCATGTGGAAGAAAAGAGAACATCCAGGAACATCTGCCTATTGTTCTAAAGGGATGGTATATGGCTTGGCTTGTAATCTTCTGAAGGAACTGAGTTTTTCAAGAGATCTGGAAAATTAAGAACTGACACCATGGGGATAGGAATAGATGGGGAAAATGTTTGAATTCAAATACTAAAAAAATGACAGGGTTTTTTTTTAACAAAAACTGAAGAGTTTGTTTTTACATCATTTAAAATTATATGTTTCTTGAATTCAAATACTAAAAAATTAAAGGGTTTTTTTAACAAAAACTGAAGAGTTTGTTTTTACATAATTTTAAATTACATGTTTCTTGACTCAAGCTATTGTATTGTACTCCACTGGTGAAGCGGGCTAAGAACCTACACTCAGCCACTGCTGTTGGGCTAAAAAGGCACAATTTGCTGAATGGTTGCAATTCACTTGTTTGATCATATGACTATTCAAACACTAGTAGCTGTTACTCCTCCAAAATACATAAAAGCTGCCTGGTTCCAAGTCATAAGGTCGGTCTTCCCAGAAGTGGCAATTGCAAAACAGGCATTGACTGAATTGAATTTTGATTCTTACCTAAGAACCATAATGTCTGTCTTCCACTAGCAATCTGCAGATGGATCTGTTTCAGTTTATATTTAAATGATTGTAGTTTTCAAAGAAGCAGTAGGGAAAACCTCCAGAGGGGGCTTACGTTTAAAATTGCATGTGATGAATTGGCTCTTTGAAGTTGTCCTGCACTGTTGTTAGTGTTTCAGATAATCACTGGTTCCTCTCTGTTTCACAACAGGGATATTCATTGTCAATGTGCCTTTGGAATACAACATCCTGCTAAATGCGAGCAGTCCCATTCTGCTGGTGAAGCCGGTAGGACGCGCACATTTTGCCTTTGTCGATGGCCTGGATCCCTACACCCTGTATGAGATAAGAATACAAGCATGCCAGAGTGGTAAGGCAATTTAAAACACTCATCTGTGTGGCTGGAAGGGATTTTGCAGGTAGATGCAACTCTGCAAAACAGATGAAATTCTTTACATTGGAGTCAAATGTTTACCTAGTAAAAAGAAGGCCTAGCACTGAATGAAGCATTAAATATTTCTCCATGTATCATGTGTGTACTTCTCCATGTATCATGAATATATCAAATGGAGGTTTAAAATATGTATTTTAGATTACAAGCAGCTTAAAGATCTTTGAAAAGGATGTACAGAACTGAATTAGTTCTGTAATTACTCAACAAGAAGAAGTGATGAAGATAAAGACAGAAGAGCCCAAAAATTAGAAATTCCCTGTCTTTGATGGAAATTTTATAAAACTTATTGAGATAAGTATTTCTAAAATGACAATTTTGAACCAATTTGCTCCTCACTCACTGCTGAAAATCAGGAGTAATTCCTCAGTAGAGCTGTGGTAATTTAAATGAGTATTTAACAATGAAATGAGGTGAAATGAGAATTTCCACCTGCAGCTTCTTTACTTGACATTCATTTGATTATAATGTATGTTTTGTTGAGGAAAAAACTCTTATCCCTACACAAATGTCTGTTTCTGTAGGTGGGTGTGGCGTGGGTGGTCAAACATATGCAAGAACTGCTGAAGCACCTCCCAGAGAACTGAGCCCACCTGTTGTTAAAGCAATTGGACCTGCACTCATAGAAGTGAAATGGGCACCACCCAGGAAACCAAATGGCATCATTACTAACTACTTTATCTACAGGTAAATGCACTTATCACCTCAGATTCTTAGTCCTACTAACAGTTCCTTTCTTTATTCTTTGATTTTTTGGGAGGTGAAAAAAAGTGTAGAAGTATATTTGAAACAATATGTATATATTACCTTTCAAATGCTAAGGTAAGAAGCTGATCCATGAATGGCCATGTTAGGAATAGGAATTCAAACAAGAATCATCTTCTTGAACTACAAATGACAAAAAAGCATGTGGAAGTACGTTTTAAAATTCAAAGGAACAAAAAAAATCTTAGGAAAAGTTTGTAGGATAGATACTTGTACTGTGCTTACCAGGACCACTAGGTACAAACTTCAGTTTTCTCTGACAGACAGTTAAGAATTTTGTAATGGAAAGAGGAGTAATTCACCAATTCTGAGACTTTCAAGAGCAGAAAAAGGTGTCTAGGTTTCTAAAACAGATCAATTTTCCAGGATAAATTATGTTCCTACGTAAGTAATCTGGACAGTGACTACAGTGCATCTGTTTATGTACCTTGGTGTTTGTATTCATCTGCCCTGTGTAGGCTGTTGCCTGATGCATTCTCACTTGCTATGAGGAGTTTCCTAAGTCCTGTGTGAGGATTTTTCTGTACAGATAGCAGTGTTCAGGGCAGTATGAAACTAGCAGAGCACTGATCTCTGCTGTGCCCGTTGAGCCTTTGTTAAAAGCTCACTGCAGCGACCTTCTTGAATGGCTTCAGAAGTCAGAGAATATAAAACTCGAGCTATATATTTGAGAGGATTTAAACTCTAAAGTTCCTGGGTTTTCCAATTCTTAAGTATGTGTGGCAAACACATGCTGGGTTGATCCTAACCTCCCACAAAGAGTTTGGGACTTTTTTATTATATTAGAGGTGTGACTGAGAAGACAGGAAATCCAATTACCTTTTGGAATCCTCAGTGATAATTAATATAAATTCATTCAAAGACATTAGTGGTCTCTAAAAATTCCTGCTGTCTTGAAATACCCTTTTGTTTGCCTTTTTTTAATTGTCTGATCAAAACCCCAAGTCCCTCCCCTGCATAAAGAGGAATAAAGTGCATGTTATAGCCCAAGACATGTCTTCACTCTGTTGGTTTTGTAAATAAAGCTGATGATTACTGCTGCTATTCCATGGCAACCATAGAAAGGGAAAGCAGGAAATATAATGCAGAAAGCCTGCTTCAGTGAAAAATACTGTAAATTGAATTTGACAGCATTTGATGGCATTTGATTATTCTAGTCACAGCCAAACAATGATATAAAGAGTAATATGAAACAGAATGTGTTACTGCCTAGCAGACTCAAAAGCAATAAACCTTCCTCCAATGTGACACAATCACTTCACAATCATAATTGTAGCCTGTTTGATACCTCTGAGTACAGCAGAAGGGCACTGACTGACATAGATACATTTTGTTTTTTATTTAAAGTGAAATGAAAATGGCGCACTGGGGCTCCAGATACAATCGGTATATTCACCTACATAGGCATGAATCACTTGGCAGTTATTTCAGCTGAAGTTTAAATGTGCTTAGACAACAACAATATCAAATCTTTCTCAGATAGCTGCAAAAAATCAGAAATGGGATGTAAGCACATAGTTCTTTTTCATTTTGTAGCCACACATGGCCTTACATTGTTATAGCAGCAAGACTGCAGTATTTCTATGAGAGGTTGTGGAATGTAATTTCTTCCTCAGTATGTGCCTCTTCCTTACTGCATCACCACCAAAATAAATTCATTTAACTCAAAACCTGGGATTCTTGGGGACCTAGTGTGTGTGTGCAGATCTCTGCATTAAAGTGGCAGGGCTAGTGCTTTCCTCTAGCATCATAAAACTACTCCCAAGTTTGCAGCCATTTTGCTAGAAACCAAAAAAATTAAATGTTATTTTATGATAGAGGAGATGGTGATAGTTTCTTTCATTATTAAAATGGCTTTAAGCACAGATCTGAGGCTTTTAAACTTTTCTAACAAGGACCACAACTTCAAAGAGTTTGTGAACAAGAAAAGATCTGGTTCATGAGATAATCATCTAATCTAGTTCTGTTCCAATTTGTCATGACATAACATTGCTCTGCCAACCTCAGAAGTTGCTACTCCAAAAAAAAAATATTATGAAAATAAATTATATATATATTTGTTGCTGCATTTTAGTAAGTTGTAGGTCACATGAGCTAATGGTACTGCTCTCTGATGATTAACAGGATGCATTGTATAGGAGGGACATGAGGTGGCCCTTACAGACATAATGCCTGTAAAGTTCAAAGTATTTTGTTTGGTAACTTTCTTAAGGGAGTGTCTGAATTTTTTGTCAAACTGTCTATGTCCTGCCCAATAAGATTATATTATTTTGTGTATATTTGTGAGATTGAAATGTAGCTCTCATTAGCTGAGCATTGTGCTGGTGAAAATGTAGCAGAAAAATCAAAAGGCAATTTAAGACAGAAGACATGTCTCAGTGGCTGTTGTGACTTGCAGTGAAGAGGCTTCCAGACTGACTCTTTATGATTAATTCATTGCTTAATCGTATACCCTTAACCATGAGTTGTACCCTAGACAGCTTCCAAGGAACATATGTTACAGGATGGTTTAATGTAGGAATCCCTATGGATGGTTATGTCATTGAATATGAGAACTCCTGAAGGCATTTATTTATACCTGTAATTGATCTAATACCCAATATAAACTAGTATATTACATGCAGTAACTTCAAATTCCTTCTGTTCTTTTTTTTCTTTGCATCAAAACTCATGTTTTAAAAAAAAATACCCCAAATTATGAAAGCTACATTAGTGTAGATTGGTTGAATACAAATGTAAGTGAGGTTTGTTTGTTTAATTAAATGTGAAACTGCAGAGTGGGAGCATTGCTAATGTTGCATTGTTCCCCCACATTTTACAGCATGATTCCCTGATTGTTTGAATTTATCCCAAGACTTGTAAGCGTTCCGAAAATTAACTCACTGTTAAGGAAAGCAGCAGGCACTGCTAAAACATGTAATTTGGTTGTGTGGTGAAAGGTAAACATGTGAGGAATAATTCTGGTTTGACCCTGGAGACCTGGGGGATTCGCCGCTGCCGCGCACGCAGGGAAGCCGAGGGGCGAGCGCTGCAGACAGCGTGGCTGCAGCACAGCTCTGGAGTCATCTGTCACAAAGGAGATTATATCCTCCTTCTTGTGTCATCTGCCTCAGATTGGCACTGGGGCAGGGAGAATTTGCCCTTATAAAAATAACTATCTGAACATCTTCAAAATGAATGTAAGCAGCAAATCAGTCTATGCAGATGAAGAGACGGCTTCCAGCTCCTGGAAATGTTATTCTCTCCTTTGCAGCTCATTGTACACAAGAAATACTTCCAGTTAAATGAGCAGCTGAATCTTAAATCTTAAAACTATTGAAATGATTACAGATTGTTCAACCACTTCTGTTCAAAGTTTATTCATACATGAAGATATTCTGGTTTTTAGCACTACAGATGGAACCATTTACCTAACCATAAGTTTCATTCATTAAATATTCAGCAGTAATAAGATCTAAATACTTAAACAGGCTACATTGTACAGCTTTGCCTGTGAATCAGCTTACAGTTGGTGGCATATTTGATCATTCAGCGTGAAAAAACTGTTTATCACAGACTGTGGAATATTTATAAAACATAAATTTATGTATTTATTTGAGTTCCATACTGTTTGGTCAGCAAGACACATTAAATGTGACTTTCTTGCATTAAAATGTACTCTCTTTTCCCTTATTTACAGAGATTTTTTTAGACATGTTTTTGGGTACACAGAAAAGAGATTATATTTTTAGGTGCAGGAGAAAGATGTAGTAATGATTCATCTTTCAAAATTATATGCATTACATCAGTGAACAGCATCCAAGGGAGAGGTCTGCAGGAGGCTTAACTTGCCATGATAATAGAGCATGGGCAATTGTATCAAAAACTGTTGCTGGAATTTTGGAGACAATGGGAAACTTTGGACCCTGAATTTTACAGACAGACCAAGAATTTCTAAGGAATCTTTCCTACTTCTTCTATCTGCCAGTCTTTGCCCAGTTTTGCCAACCAACCCTCAGTATCAACATATCTTACAATTTGCTTATTTCACTATGACAGAGATATTCTACCTCAACACTCTTCTTTTTTTTTTTTTTTAAATCACACTTTAACATATCCAGTGTTAAACATAACAGTGTCCATATAATCTGCTTATCTCAGAATTTAGCAAAACTTATTCAGTTTCGTATGAGAAAATAATGTCTTCGTTCCTGCCTTATATATGCACATACACAAAGGATGAATAAACAGCTGGGTACACACTTGCATTCATTATGTTATTCATAATTGCATGTTAATACCTGGGAATATATTATTACAAGCAGCTAATATTATCAGTTTTAAAAAAGTGATGCTTTTTTATTATTACATTAATTCCTGGTTTGACCTAACAAGATAAAATCCTACAGCATTCTTTGAAACACAGATTTTTCTCTTGCCAAATAAATGTTCTTCAACTTGTGGTGTGTGTGTAGTGATGATGACACCCAGTAGCCAGACAAACCAATTTTACTTCTGCAAATTTGCTCTACTTGCAATAAAAGTGGCAGATAATGTAATTTGGATTTTTGTTGTTGGCATGGAGGGTGAAAGTGCTTTTATGTTCTGCAAAAGCCAAGGTTCCTGTGAAGAGTAGGGAAAATACTTAAATTCATGTGCAGTACAGCCCAGCCATCACTGAAATTTATCACACACTGTTTAAATGTAACCAACTTAATTTCACACAAACATTTCTATGCCAAGTGAAATAATTGATTTGGTAACACTGTTTTGAAGATGAGTAGTCAGCTTATTAAAACTGCTGTAAATTATATAGAAGAAGGGGACATATTACAAAGGGGCTGAGGATCATCTGTAATCTCTGGTACTCAGAATAACACCAGGTCCAAGGCAAGCATATCTGCAGTAGTAATGCTATATATATGTATATATATGTATATATATATATGTAAGTGTGTGTCTATGTATACATATATGTACATATGCACAAAAAAAACCCCATTGTGCCAAAAACCAATAAAGTGAATTTTCTTCACATATCTTAGGTTCGCATTTTTAAACAAAAACAGCGTTGGAAAAAAATATGTTGTTTATTACAGAAAACATTATGTGTGATATTTTAATGAGGTTTGGTGGTGGAGCTGAAAATTTAGCTAAGTTTATGCACGAGGGATTACTTATTCAATTTGCAAGAAACAATGGGATATTTAGTGTGAGAAAACCAGATTTTGAAAGTGCATGATAGAATAGTTTAGTTTTGAGGGCATGATAGAATACTTATCCCTTATTCACTAGATAACATTTTTCTCCAGTAAACTGGTCACAATTTTTCCATAAATTAGGTATTCTGAGGTGAGTACCTCAGTAAATAAATTGATTTTCAGAAATACTGAAAATTTGCACCCATATTTCAATTTAAGTTATTGCTTAGCAAATATAGATAGATTTAAAATTTCATGTTCCAAGTTCTGAAAGTCTCATTTGTGGTGTATTCTATCCTAGAAGGACAACATGCTGTTGTGTTGCTGCTCTGCTGCCCTGGACCGTGACAGCGCACTTGTTTGCCATGTTTTATAGTATTTTTCTAGATAAAGGAGAATCACTGATTGCCTCAAAAATCTCTTCGTCACTACTCAGAACCTAACACAAATTCAGGGAAATGCTTTTAAGATGCAAAGATAGGTAGTCAGTTCTTTGTGCATGTGTAATGTACAGAAATAATTTCTGTATATTTCTGAGATACAAGCTGAACTTGGAACTTTAGGATTAACTATTATGTGACTGCTGAAGCAATTTACTATTTTAAACATACTGGTTTTGGTTTAATTCCAGACGTCCTGTGGGCAGTCAAGAAGAGCTGCTTTTGTTCATCTGGACTGAAGGACCTTTGGAATTCATTGATGCTTCCGATGCTCTCCAGCCTTTTACCCTCTATGAGTACCGTGCCAGATCTCAAAATTCCGTGGGCTCTGTGGACAGCTTGTGGGCTTCAGCCCAGACTCTGGAAGCTTCCCCCTGGGGCATGGGAGCCCCCTGGGCAGAAGCCACGAGCGCGTACTCGGTGCGGCTGAACTGGAGCCAGCCGCTCTCCCCCAACGGGGTCATCTCTCTGTACCGAGTGGTCTACCAAGAAAAGCACAGCGACCCCACCCTCAGCAGCCCAGCTGTCACAGCACTCACTGTAATGGTAAGAACTGGGCCACAAAACCAGTTTTAAGATGTTTCACTCTGCTTTGATCTCTGTTGCATTTTAAACTCTCCCTTAACCCTGGTTAGAAAAGCGAGGTTTCCAGTTACCTGGTGTTTTGTTGGCTTAAGTTTTGTGTTTGGCCCAACGCAGACTGAAACATTTCATGCTAACATTGGATTTCTGGTAGAGGCAAGTAGATTACTCAAAAGCATGGATGTGTCATGTCTGGAGGAGTTAAGCACATGCATTTGTCAGCCTTGCTCTAAAAATACTATCCTGAACTTTTTGTCTGATTGACAAAATAGTTTCACAGTACCTGCACAAAGAACAGCAATATCACTCCTCCTTGTATAGAATTAATTTTTTATTTCAGTTGGAATCATAAAGTGAATGAATTAATTAGTAATTACATAGTTCATATATGCAACCCATTTGCATCTTTCCCTCATAATTCATCAGTAATAAAAGCATTTATTTCCAATTCATGTATTTATATTGGAATGTTACTTTGCCCTGTTGATCTGTCTTTCCCTTAGCTTTCTTTGCATGTTTCTATTCAGTATGTGAAAGGACAGATTTAGAAAAACACATTGTTTTGTGAACTGGATAACAACATTGTGTAAACCAGTGACAGAAATGGTTGTGTTTTGTGCATTTACCACAAATGCACAAATGTTCCTCCCCCCTGTATATTGCATTCTAATCTTTCTATAGCAAGACAGTTTATAAATTATTGGACTGAACTGTTGTGTATTAGGACAGCTTGTGTACTTTGTTGTCTTCTGAAAAGAAATTTTAAAAGTTTAAGGAGGTTGTAATAAAGTTTGGTTTCCTCAGCAGTGCCACCTCAAGTTCATAAACCTAGAATCTCCGTAGTCCATGGTAGTTTTGAATAACACCAGAAATCCCCTAAATTCTTTATTATCCCAATTTTGAAGTATGTGGTTGGCAATTCAAGTAAGATCCCAAAACGCTTTCTCTGGAATACTCAGTAGTAACCTTTGAGTAACTTCCTCAGCCAAATCTCCACATGACACAGTGGAAGAAGTTTCCAGCTTGGTAATCTTACATACCCTTGATCATAGAGTTTCAGACCAGTTTTGTGTCTAATCCTAAATGGATTCAGTTTGTAATTTTTTTTTTTTTCTGAAAAGGAGAACAGTTTCTGAACTGAGTTATAGGAATAATGTACTTTTGCCTTCTGAAGCAGTTGCATTCACATTGCACAGCATGCCAGGTTTAAAAAAGTATATTGGGATTATAAAGTTCAGTGGCATTTTGGTGCTTAGCTCCCTTTACTTCTTGTAAGAAAAATTACCACCATCATAACTGTAATGATGCACCTAAGATTTTAAAACCAGTGAAAAGCCAGGGCTTCTGCTGCTCTGCTTCAGCAGCATGCAATGTGTTCTGAGCATCAGAATTGACCTGGCTGATCATGCATTGCAATGTCTTCTAAGCATGCCAACAACAACAGAAACTGTCCAAGATGGTTGTACTGTGGGCAATAAAACCTACCAAAATGGTATTTTAAATAATGTTGCTACAGTGTGTTTCTTTAACAGCATCAGTTAAAAGCCTTTTAGATTAACAAGCTATTATTTACTGAATTAGTATTTTCCTGGCTCCAAAATCCTTTATTTTCCCCAAACAGTATCCTGCATCAAAATGACATTCTGGCAGCATATGTATAGCTGTTCTAGTAGCAATGCAGCAAAGCTGGCTTGTATGGTTTTCTACTGTCCTTTGTCTTGAACATGGGTCAATTATGATATTTGCTACCCATTTTTATTTAAAATATTATACTATCCTTTGGGGACAAATCTTTTTGCACATCTGCTCCATCAGTTGCACTTACTTGAAACTGTTGCAGCTGCATTAACTGAATGGAATTGTTGCTGATTTATACCAAGGACCTGAGATCCTCCTACCTCTTCTGAATATAGCAGAACAGCTAAAGCTTTGAATCAAAGATATTGACATAAAGTGCATGGAGTCATGTTATCAAAGATATCTGCAGGAGGTTAGGTCAATTATCCCAGCAGGCAAAAACCTGGACACCAACTTTTAAAGTTAGAAACGCTTAAAAATAGAATTTTATCATGAAATTGCTGATATACCCTTAACTTCAGCTTTGTGAATGAGATACTTTAATTAAAATGTAATTTTATTGAAGGAACTAGAATTCCAATGATTAAACTTCTGCCCCCTTTAAAATATAGCCTTCATGGTACTAGGCTAAATCATTTAATCTCCTAAAGCATCTCTATTGGAGCTCCCTCATGGGATATGCCATTAGTCATTCTCTCTCACAATCTTCCATGTTACAAGTAAGACTTAAAGTATTAAGAAAGCAATGAGTTTGGTCCTTTATTTAATCTGTTAGACTCCATTCTTATCCCATTAGATTATTCCAGGAAAAAACCCCAGTGCTAGAATGTCGGTGGCTGATCCCACCCTTGCGCTTCTTGGTTGCACCCTGGTTGCTTGCCCCAGGACATAAAGCTTGACCAAAACTTAGAGGAGAAATACAATCCTTGTGACACTGCAGGATACAAATTAAGCCTTTGCTAATGTCCCTGCAGACTGTTCTCATATAACAGCTTCATTTCCATCCATTTCAGAGACAAATCAGAAGCATCTTCTGGGTTTTCAAACAATTTAACAGATTTACCCTATACTTATCACTATATTTCCCCAAATCCAGCTATTTATTCCCCATTAAGAAGTATTTGAGTTAATATGTCAAAGGTATGGCTGTCTGGTACCTTAAGGTTATGACCCATTGAAATTTTACACTGCCTGTGGAGATAAAAATGAGAACTCAGTTCTCAGAGCAAAAGCTGCTCCTCCTGAAATGAAAGGAGGGTGTCCTGCACTGTTAGAAGCAAGTGACACACACATGAGGCATTTTGATTCTTCACAGTTAGGGAGCAGTGTCACCCATTTCCTTGGCTTGTTTGGCCAGGAGTGTAGTGACAGATGTTAGGTGACAGCAAGTTAAACTGACATTCCGGTTTATTTGCAGAGCAAAGTCAAGTCAAGACTGGTTACAGCAGCACAAATGTCTCCCACAATGTCTATGCAGTTAATTTTAACCCTCTAAAGCAGGAATTCTATTTAGTGTCTTGAAAGCATTAACATGAGTGTGTTTATAGGGGAAGGGATTTTCAGAAGGTTCTCATTTACAGAAATCTGCAAAAAGTGCCTAGATTGTCAAAGCAAGCTTCTCTCTCTTGTGAACTTAGGACTTAAGCTTGTGAACAGAGAACCCAGAGCTGATTTCATTATAAAGCCAATGAGTGCCTGCCAGATGTCATCAAAGCATCACAGCTCTTTAAAACTGCTGTATTGCAAGTGCTGCTGTGAGGTAGAACTATGGGTAGGTTTGGACATTTCTTGATAGACATTTTGTGGGTCTGTAATGCTGTTTTTCCCATGACAGCTACATCAAGTGTTTGGTTGTTTATTGGGAGCAGGAGAGTTCAAAGCCAGGAAGATGAGTAAAAAACCATAAAACTATGTAGCTGTTCGAAAACACTTGGAGAAAGAAAAGCATCCATACAGTTAAAAAGGAAAACTGCCTGTTATGGGCAGTGCCCACCAATTATTACTATTATGTAGAAGCAAGGTCTCAGTGTGTTAAATTCACCTCAGCCAAGTGTAGATCAAAGTACAACATGCTTTTTAGAGGATGCAAGAGATAGGTGTAAGCATTATAGGTCTTATTCCTAGGAAATCCTGCACCTGTGCACAGGTCTTCTCACGATGTGTTTTGCAATGTGAGACACTCAGGCCAAACTTATCCTTAAAGACTTTTTTTTTTGCATAACCATGCCAGTTTGGGGTGAAAAAAATTAATTAATACATCTCTTAGCTGCTATCACTGCACCAGCAAAGCCTCTGGTTTGGATGCAGCTGTGCTAACAGTTGAGAACACACATTGGCTTCCCTTGCATTATTTGGGGAGATGGGATATAACTGCACTGGCCAAGCGTCTCTTGGCAGGTGCTGTGACAGGGAAATCTGTAGACACAATGCAGAATAGCAGTAATAAAGACTTTGGTAGGAGGATGAAGCCTTGGCTAACATGATTGTGTTCTTATAAGCAGACAGAATTTTCATGTCAAATAAACTGAGTCAGAATATGAAGTATAGTTTACTTGTTAAAAACCTCCATATCAAAAATAATATATCAGAAATGTTTTTGAGTGGCCAGTAGTGCCATATATTCATGCCTCCTATGCAGGATTTTACAGATATCTGGAATCATGCATCCAGAGTTAGTTTCTTTCTATTAATAACATTTAAAAATGCATAATACATTCATGTGTAGTCCTTCACTTCTATTTCTTCATATAGACCTGTGAACATTTGGCAGCATTAGAGATGAGATACAACACAGTTACTAACTCCCTTGTACAGACTATTCAGTATTGCAGTATTTAGTAGTGTACATGGCAACATTCTCATAGAAGTAATGAAGATTGTTGCCACAAGAATAAGAAAAATATATGCCAAGGAGAGGCACCGGTGAAACTTTTTTGTAAATGCCTATTGCAGATGCCTGAGCAATTGGGTGCACCCTAAGAAAAGAGGATGAGTGCAAGTGAAGCAATCCCTGTACATGCCATAAATTCAGAAGATGTGCTACTAGCAATGAGTGAAAGCTGTAAACGGCAGTGGAGGGCAAAAGTTAATTAGGCTACTGTACTGCTGGTAGGTAGTGGAAAGTGGCCACCACCAGAAACAAGATGGCAGCTCAGCAGTGCCCTGATGCAGCCAAAAGATCATCTCCTCAGCTCTGCAAGGCCTTATGGGTTAGGGGAAATCATACACAGATGACTAATTTTTTTATGGTTCACAGACGATCAAAGTGAAATTCAGCAGCTGTTCAGGACAAGTGACCACTCTAACGGCTGTAATATAACCTGCTAAATAGAGAGGGAATTGCATGAGAGCAAGAGGTTAGCTGTGATTATCGGCAGGTGAGTGCTTTATTGAAGTTGAAAGACCATTAACATTGATGGAGTAATTATTTCAACTTGAAAGTAATTACCTTGATGGGTGATAACTTCTCCAGTGTTCCCAGATTTGATTGGACCAAACAATTGTGAACTCTTGAAGCCTAGAAAAATATTACAACAATACTGCAATGTTTAAATTACTGAAACCACTGTTAGAGTATTTTAATTATGCCTAACAGTGAAAAGGTTTTAATGTACAACAACTGGTGACCTCTCATGTATAGAGACATTTGCTTTCTAATTTCAATGAAATGATCCCCACCTACTATGTGTGTGCTGTATGTGATGGGTTTGCAAATGAATTGTTTTATTTAAATGCAGCTTTTAAGATTCAAAGCCTTGTTAGCACAGTTTCAGGAAGGGCTTGTACTGAAATTGCTCTAATTGTTTTATTTGCCAGGAAAGCCCAGTAATGTAAAATGCTTTCCATGTTTTAATCTCTGGACCTGTTAAGCTTATACAGGATGAATACAGGACAAGTGCTTCTTCACATTGAAGGCTGCTTTAAAAAAGTGTGTGAGGCAATCTGTGTCTCACAGATTCTGTTGTTTCCATGCTGCTGCAGAATATGCTGGATTTGGCACTACAGCTCTGTTTAAATAAGCATTTGGATTGGCACTATGATGCCCCTCCAGAAACTGATTAAGTGCTTCAGTAAGCCTCACCTATCAAGACAGACATGTAGAATTGCCTAATTAGAGCAGAAAGGATGAAATGGATTGTTGCACAACTTTGATGATTTTAGAGTACCGTAGTAATAGAACTGGAGAGGAATGGTGAGAGAGAAAGAGAGAGGCTTCAGCTCTTCTATTTATACCATCCTTGCCGTAAACAAGGCCACTTCACTGTCTCCTGGATGTTTCCAGCAGCCACAGGAGCATAGCTTTAGACTCTGCTGGAACTCTGCCAGGAAGGAAAGAATCCTTGTGAATTAGGAAGGAAAGGTTTGTCTGGTGTCTGTGAGGTCTTAATATGTTGTCAGGCAACTGGTGATTTGAATTAGTGTAGGTTACAGCCAAGAAGTTTATTTCACTTCTTTTTTTCTTTCATGTTCTCTCCCTAATTCAGTGTGTTACATGAACCTGACAGAATTTTGTCTTTCAATAAATTTTTGGACTAGATAGAAGTAAAACCACTGATACAGTTATGTCTGACCACACCTAACCACACTCTAGATTGACTAGGCCAGAGTGCCTGGACCAATATGTAATTTCTTCTACAAAAAATTAGTTACCTATTTGGGAAAATCTGGTGTATTTTATCCTTGGGCTTCTCCTTGTGCAAGGTCAATTTCTCACCCATTGTACAGTCTTTTTTTGATGAGTGAAAGACATGTAGAGCTAAGTCTTTTGAAAGATACTTATAATGGCTGTCTTCAGACACCTAACCTAGTTAAGAGCATGAAACCTCTACAGACCATGAAATGTTCAGAACATCTAAGGCATGGACATTTACCATCCTTGGGCTGCAGCTGTTCACATGACTGCTTTCCTGAGGTCCACTTGTGTGCTGCTACTGATAAGTGTCAGTCAAAGAAAGTGGTTGATTTTTACACTGATTAATCAGCTTTCTTAACCCACACAATGGAATAATGCAGCTTGACAGGTTTAAAAGATGTTACTCTTGGCAGAAAGATGGTGGTGGGCAGCACTCTGGAAGTGGTGATCTTTACTGTGTGTGCACCTGCAGCCATGAGAGAATAGGGGACCACCCAAATGTTAAAGGCTGATGACTAAAATGAGATTGCACAAATGGTCCATATGCCGTTTCTCTATATATGTTTTTATATGTGCTTTTTATTTATGCTTTTCTCTGTGATTTTTTCTGTGTCTGCATTTCAGTTGTGAGAATAACATCAAACTAACCAGACAGTGTAGAAAAACACCATTGACAGAATGTTTTGTAATTTGTAAAAACCAAATAAACAAAACAGAAACCCCCACAAAGCTTCATCTTATTAAATATAATTTGTTAGGAAGATGTAATATGAGGACATTCTTCCCTTTGTGCCCAGTTATGTGCCTGCACTAAATCAGCTTTAAAAAGCAAAGTTTTAGCAAGCTGCAGATGCTTTTTCATTTATAAGCAGAAAATAAGAACGAAGAAGAAGGAAGAAATTTGTTGGGTAATATGTACAGCTGTTTTTCAAATTAGATATCTGCTTAAAAATGCTTAATTGGATTTGACTAGATTTTAATTCACATTTAACCAAGGTCCTTAAGTGGTTGTATCAGGCAACTCCAAGATAACGCTCTTTGTTGGTGAAGTCATAGGGCAGCTTCCTAAAATCCCCAGGGTCGTGCCCAACAGTTAGAGATACAGGAATTCTTCAGCTGATAATTAGAAAGGCCACTCCCCAGCCCCCATCCTACC